>NC_056750.1:506465907-506655907 GCF_019279795.1 Protopterus annectens
GTATTTAGCCAACTGGCTCACAGACAGGACCCAGAAAGTTAGAATTGGGGAGTCCACCTCCACAAAGAGGCCAGTCACAAGTGGAGTCCCTAAGGGATCAATCTATGGACAGCTCCTTTTTGGCATTTACTTCTCAGAGGTCAAGGCCAATGTCAGTGGTCTTTGGCTGACTAAATTTGCAGATGGTTGCAAATTAGGAGCAGTCACTAAATTTCACACTGACACAAATGTTCTACAGGAGGGGCTGACACTGACAAACAACTGGTGTCAGAGCCATGGACTAAAACTAAATGCCAAGAAATGCATAATAGTATCTTTTGGGAAGTCATCCATCCCTGGTAACTATCATATTGACAACACATACCTTAGAGTTGACCCAGTAGTCAGGGACTTGGGGACACACACAGATAGTAATCTAGCCTTTGATCATCATGTGTCTGCAGTGGTGAGGAAATCATTCTATGGTGCGCAACTTATAAACAAAGGTATGGCATCTAAATCCAAGGAAGTCATTGTTCCACTGTATTCCGCATTCATCAGACCTATCATTGAGTACAATGCCCCCTTTGGTATGTACCTAACCAGGCATATCCAACAACTGGAACGTCCACAAAGGTTCCTCACTAAAACAATACAAAGTGCAAATAATATGTCCTATGCAGACCGCCTCAAGGCCCTATCCCTGTATTCTGTCTCCTACAGGCTTTTAAGGGGAGATCTATGTCTGGAATACAGGGCATTGTCAGACCCCACTCTGATGGACCTCCTGCATATCCAAAAAACCAACAGCACCAGATTTACCTGTTCTAAAGACTTAAACCCTGCCTGTGATATAAATAGGACCTGTTGGAAAGATAGGTATGTATCCCAGAGACTACCCATCTATGGAACAGGCTCTCCATCCTTGTGAAGCAGAGATCCTCCCTAACCCAATTTAAGTGCAACTTAGACAACTGGACGGGAAACCAAAAATTCATCCCTGGTTTGTCACCTCTGTCTCTAATGGACACAGGTAACCTGTAAAGGATTCATCTCACAGGCCCATGCATACACTTATCAAGGATATCAGAACTTGTCAGAGATTTGGGATGCATGGTTAAGCTTAAAAATAGCCTAGTAAACACCTATGAACCTATATGGTTAAACACAATATCAAGAGTACACAAGCTTCCAGAATCCAGTAAAGGTTGAATTCCTCTCCCTTCCAAAAGTACATTACACTTTATTAGTCTGTGTGTAATTCAATGACATAAGCACACACAATCTTATCACAATGCACAGAAACAGTTTTCATTTGTAGCATTCTTATCAGTTTTCTGATTGCTACTACTACTTTTCTTTTCAGCATTAGTTGTGTAGAATCTGGCTGTATAACTCTGCCTTAATATCTGAAACACATCAATACTTGCTGCTTTTTGTTTCATAGAAGACTGCACATTTCTTAGTATACCTTTAGAATTAGAACAAGACAATTCCGTTTTAAACAATGTATCACTAACACACACTCTATTAAAGAAACTAACTTGTCACAGTTTTGGGGATCCCTCTACAACCCCATACTGCTAGGTGATGTTCTTTTACATCTGTCCACTGCCATAATTTCTAACATTTTCATTTTATTCTTATTATCAGGTTCTGCCCACAGATGTTCTGCTTTCATTTTTATTTTATTTTACACTTTGCTGACTGGGTTAATCCCACTAGGCCAATGGCTTCTTTTTAAGGGAGACCCGAGATGATATTCATACGGACTGAAGTTTGACCAGGGCACCACAGAATTTCCCCTACTCTTTTCGATAAGTGTTATGGGACTTTCTAACATCCAAAATAGCTAACACCAAGTCTGGCAGATGGGACCACTAGTTATCATCTCATCTAAAGGATGGCACAAACAGGAATGCAACACCCCCTTAAGCTGCACTGCAATGTCAGTGATGGAAAATTAATCAAACTACTAAGTGTGGGAATAGGACCCACAGCCTTCTGCACCAAAGACAAGCTATCTGTTGAGCTGCTGAGACTGCAAAGATATGTTTTAGGTTAAATCAGCACGTGTCAGCATCAAAACTGCAGTTAAGAAATGCTGTGATTTGCACTTCAGAAATTATTCCAACCTCTGGATAAAGTTTATAAAACTTTTCATACTCTGCATAAAATGAATCCCCTCCATGTAAATGTATTTTTTAATATTTCATCTGTTAACTGGGACAAAGAATTTTGGCCCTTTCAGACCTATCCCTGTTTTTGCATGACATACCTTTCAAATGTCACCAAAGGTGAGTCTGAGGAAAGAAAGTTCTGGGGAGGGGTAGTGATCACATTCACCAGACCCCCTAGTTGCTGTTACAGCAGCAGCAGCTTCTGAATGGTCTCCACCTTTCAGTCTACAAGAGGTTTTAGTAACTCCTCCAGTTTCCAGGTTTTTTCTACACACAAATAATCCCCTGTAGGGAACGCTTACTCTTATCAGAAACTAACCAAGCCCCTCTTCTGGCATAAAATGTGGTTAGATAACTTCATAGCCTAAAGGAATAAGCTCAAGTATAAAGTGACAAATACGCTCACTAGCAGGCACATCTTTTTTTCCTGATCCTGCAAAGAAAGAGGCATAGATAAGCATGAAATATTATTTTTTTTAGAAAGCAAACCAAAGAATTTTATGAAAATGTTATGAGTGTTAGACTTCTCACCATGGGCCATGCAGAACTTCATATGCAGTCACTGGTCTCAGTAAGAACATAATTGGGTCTATGACTATTCAGACCACTCAGGTCATGTTTACTACAGATGAGGTCCTTGACACCTCAACAGGAAAGCATGGTTTGTGTTTGAAAGTAGCATTCTCTCTACTGGCAAACAAAGGAGAGAGAATGTCAATTGTCAAGTTGCAGCTTACATGCTTGGTCATTTTACAGAAATTCATTCTGTGCCTATCAGTGTTGGGAAATAAAGGAGGAGGAAAAAATGTAGAGGTGTATAAAGCAATACGTATTTAAACTGACATTACCAGGATTGGGGTGAGACAAAAACAACTAAAATTTAACAATTACAAATATTGAACATAAGGCTTCTGTTTTTCTATTTCACTGGCATCTTACCTATACTTCTCTGCATGAAGACCAAAACCTATACAAGGTGGAATTCCCAGAAAATTAACACCGTGAGACTTCTGCCACATCTGAACTGCAAGACAAAACAGGTCATTTACACTCATCATGATTAACGCACACAATTTCATCTTTTGACATTTGCAGTTCAAGCATCATACAATCAGGGAATCCCATCTTCTTCCACTTGACATTAGACCCTCTCTGCTTAATACTGGTAAGAAGGAAATGGAAGCATGTGGTTTACAATGGTGTTTTCCCAACTTGTACTGTTACATACCAGCAACTTGCGGCATCATAATGACACCATACAGAATTTACACAATCAGACAGCAGTGCAAGTTGCACTCTACTAACACAAACCGAACTATATTCTTCCCTGTCTTCACAGACACACAACAGGAAATCAGATTCTCATAAACAAAACTGTAATGAGAATTTCTAATCAATGCAGTAAATAAGCCTTAAATGTAAGCAACTTCAAGCACTGTGAGCAATGTGTATAAGTTTTTCATGCGTGTACCTGACAGTAGACATTTTGCAATTATCCTCAACTACAACTAATAAAAAAATAACAGTGTGCACAAACGTGTCAAAAACTGTTTCAGAGGTTGTTAAAGAAAACTCATAAGCTTTACAGACTTGGAAGTCAGTGATCCACATCAAACGTGAAGCAGCCAGTCAAACAGCAAGTTCCAGTTACGACACTAGTGGAATATATGGTAATGATTTGAAATTTGGGGACCCACTACAGTTGAGTCCTGAAATAGAGAGACTGGACTGCCAAAAGATTGGCCATATATACAAGTTTGAGATGCCATTTTTCAGATTGTTCCCTTTTCTCCGTGGTATGGTAATCTCAGAGTTGGTATATACAAGTTTGGGGGTGTGGGGGTGCAGAAGAGGGCTTGCCCTCCTTACAAAAATTAGTTTTATGGAGAAGAGCAATCTTTGAGATTCGCTCTTCTCCTATGTTTTAGGTTTGTTTGTTTTTTCAGGCATGTGAACACTTGGCATTTTGAGTGCCAATAATGCAATAGGGAGCCAGAATATTTCTCCAGCTCTAGAAAGCAATAAAGGAATCTTCTAAGCCAGTAAGTGGACAAGGAAGTCTTTTCAGCAGAACTGAATCTGCATGACAAGAAGAAGACCGGAAGATGAAAGAGAAGGCGCTTATTACTCAATAACTGTGAGCAAAATTAAAAAAAATGCTGCTGTTGTGGAAAAGGATCCATTCAGATAAAAAAATACTTGTGAAGTAAGACTGAATAGGAAAGCCAGAAGGAATGGAAGACAGAAATTGCATCACCCTCCATCATTCAGAGAATATTCCTACAAGAAATGAGAATTCTGCATCCAAGAAGACATACCGAACAACCAAATCAGTTTCAGGGGAGAAAGGGCAGTACAATAGCACAGGAGGGTCACTGACCAAAAAAATGTAGCACAATAACTTGAAGCCTCCTCCTCTGTATAAATATTCCCAAGGAGTGTAGCACTGGTTTCACAGTGACAGAAGTGAGGTACATTGGGCTCCATGAGGTGACCATACTCTACCTGACTGTAAAGGACTGAGCAATTCAGGCCCACACCTTTGCAATCAATTTATTTCCTTGGTGATTCAAATAACAATTAGCTGACAAAACATTCCAGTGGTCAGTAGTTAATTTCCCAGTATTCAGTCTGTAACCAAGTCAAATTATTGATGTTTTACTAATCTCTGAACTTTTACTAATGCACTTTCTCCATCAAAAGCATGCCTAATGAACTGAATTTCAGATCAGTTATTTCACTCTACATATATTAAATTTTAAAATGCACAGAAAAAAAACAAGTTAACAAATAAGGATATACCAATGAAAACAGAGCTAAGATCATATAAAGAAACAAGCATCTAAACAAAAGAATGTCATTCAGCACATACAGTCTACTCCTTATAATGCCTACCAGATATCAGGTCTATGTTCGGCTAACGAACGTATAAAAAAAAAAAAAAAAAAAAAAAAAAGGCAAACCACAAAACACCAAAAGATAATCAGCGAACGTTGCAATCAGTGAACTGCAAAATCATTGAAATAAACAACATTGAAAGGCCATAGTCAGCCAACATTGCACACACAACCAACCAAGGTGAGTTGCTGCACCCCCACACCACCCTAACTATACAGTACATACCAACTCTCAGATTGCACTACAGTGGGGAAAAGGGAAAATTTAAAGGGTTTCCATTCACTTACCTTACGTATCACGTTATTTCCTTGTTGGCCACCTAATGGCCATTCGATGTAGTTTTTTTTCGATGCTGCTTTAGTTTGCCGATTGTCCCATTTGCTCTTTAGTTTGCTGATTGCCCCATTTGCTCTTTTCCTTCCTGTGTTTCGCTGTTCACTTTTTTTTTTAATTCAGTATCTGAACACTGACCCCAAATTTCTACTGATCCAAACTACTAAAAAGCTTCAAGTCCTCCTGTCCTTTCCAAAAATACACAAGCTTGGCCTGTGCACCTTTGAATTCCCACACACCATTTTCAAGCACATAATTACCCCAATAGTATTATTCTATGTGTACTACCTGCACTATGGGGAAAATGCCCATTTGCAAAATATTCACCATTTTTTTTTTTGCATCTGTAACCTGTGCTTCTAGAAATATTTTCTTAATCATTTCCCAAGTTTCCTCCTGTATTTGCCATTTTCTCTGATAAACCAAAACATTTCCCAAATTTCCAGGTAAACAAATGTAAATAAATAAATACATTCTGAATCTCCCTCTATTTCTGCTTGCTACAAATGCAAGACTTCTAGTCTTTAAATGGTTTCTAATGCAGATCCTTGTAGTATTTCACACACTTCTCCCAATTCCCTTCATTTTCTGCCTTTCCTGGGATATCAGCTGCTGAACTCAGAACTACACAAATATTCCAGGTACAGTAATATCAAGCTCTTCTACAGTGGGATGGTATCTTCATGCTCCCTATGGATGACTCCAATCCCTACACTACACTTCTCAGTAAACTTCTAAACACCCTTCCTGTCACCACCTTTATTGCTTTTGGATACTACCTGTCTAATCTGTGTACATAGGGGCACACCATTATCATTCAGTGAAAGCATAAAATAGTAATGTATCCCAGGAAACTAATCCTAATAACTTCCAGGTACAAATGCAATCTGTACCCTATAATAAGATAGGACATGGGATGCACCTTACTTTAATATGTCTAATATATATATATATATATATATATATATATATATATATATATATATATATATATATATATATGTTACATTTTCTATGAAAGAACAAAAAATACTATTGACATAAATGTGTTTGTAAGGAGGGGTAGCGGAGAGTATAGCCTAGACCCATAAAGAGCACAGGGTTTCCTATCTAATGGAATGTGCTCCTTTAATTATGATTTATGCACCTTGATTTCTACTTAATCTAGTAACAGTTTACCACTCTGAAATTTACACAATGCCCAAAGTATCTGTTTATAAAACTTCATCAATTCTTCTTTCTAAATTAAAAAGTGACAGTTGTTTTTTTTTTGTTGCCCTTTATTAAAATCTTTACAGTAAATGCAACTCTTGTGCAATCCTCATGCAGGGTGCACATTTGATTAGTTGGTGGCTGGCCCTTTTGCAAATAATAAATTAATTACCTTAACTAGATTGCTGTGTCAATTAACTTTTATATGAAACGGACAGCTATCCCAAAAATCAACCTCAACAAAAAATTATACAAGTAAAATAGTAATGTTCATCAAAAAAGTCCTTTACTTACCTTATCACAATTTTACCTATCGTCTTTTCTGAAGGAGCATTCTTTCCGTTTACCTGCTAATTTGACCCTTATCAGACACCCTTACCATGAAACATAACACTCTTTTTACCCTGTCATTATTTCTTCCCATAGTCGCTATTTCTACCTATATTTACAAATTTCCTCTTAGGGAGTATTTCCTCTTGATGTCTAAATTCCTTCATCATTGCTAACACTTGCTCTATGGGCGGTGCCACTAGGCATTTACACTTTCTAGATATCAACCCTAGCAATGATACCAGTTCCCTCTTGGATTTATTAGTGCTGAAAGGTCTTAGAAAATTCAATTGATAATCTATCTCATTTGTTTGCCATACACTTCCTAGTGCAAGTCTGACTGAAACTTCTCCATTTGGTTACATGCCCAAAAATATATCTCCAATTCCCTACTGAATTTTGCTGTCAGCTCCAACAAACACAATTCACTTCTGGGAACATTTTGCTTAGCAGCTTACTAGAGGTATAAAAATATCTGCATAAGCATTTCCACCAAAATATGTGCAATTTCCTAGCTTTTGTTACTTTTCTTGGAATTTCACAAACCTTTTTCCAGTGCTCAACTAGCCCTATTGTTTCAAGTGTCTCTTCTCATCTTCCTATTAGGGAACTTTTTACTTTCCCTTTGCCACATTCTAATAAGGCTTTACATAGCCTACTTATAATTCTTTTTCATGTAGCATATTCTTTCCTTGTTTCATTCAGGAGTTGAACTAACTGTGGTTTGCTTAAGCCTTTATTTAACTTTTCCCTATCTCACATCTCACATTTGTAAAAGACCAGTATATTGCATCCATTTATTTTATTTAGCCCATATACTTCATGAATGTCACTCCATGTCATTCTTTTATCTCCCCCTCCAGAGCTGTTTCCAGTAAAATACTTTATTACCTCTAGTTAACCAATCATTAATGATAGTTGTATCCACCAGAAAACTTGGCTACTCTTTTCTTACTGGTCTTGATTCGCAATCCTGCCAAATACCTGCTTTCGTTATTACTCCCTCTTCTAACATATTTCTCAGCAGCAACCTATAATTCCCCTTCCTAAGACCCTCTCTTGTCATTGCTCATATTCCAACTCTTTGTACCAGAGCTTGTTACCCTCTCATTTACTATCAAGTCCTTCCAATCAGAGTTGCAAGTTTTGTCTTGTAAATAATGACAAACGCTTGTTTGTGTTGCAGCACAGTATTCAACTAAGTTAAGCAACACAACCCCCCACCCCCACCCCCCAATCATGAAGTCTGAAAATTTGCCACTTGACTCATGGTCTATTTCCCTTCCAAAAATAATTACTCTAGTAAGGAATGTCCACTTATTATCATCTGGTTGATATATTAATGACTGACCCAAATATGATAATGATGGTAAAACAAGCATCTTGATTCCTTGCACTCTTTGATCCATGTCTACCTTCATCACTTACCGCTTGCTTAATGTTTTCTTTAATCTCTCATTCCTTTCATTCCATGTTATCTCAGGAGAGTCCTGCAAATGTGTCGTTATCCAAAGGCCTACATACTTCATTCAATAATGTCCCCATAAAACTTGAGCATTTCTGCACTAGCTCACATGAAGGGGCATAAGTAACACAAATAATTGTATATCCATTTATCTTGTATCCTATTGCCCTAAACTGCCTCAACATTTTAAATAAGAGTACTAAATCTTTGTCAGGGTTGGTCAAGAATAAAACATCATCTTCTGCAAATATGGGTAGTTTATACACTTTACTCTTTGCCTGTAACCTCTTTAGCTCTGATGATCTTAATTTATTCTCCAGAGGTTCTAGCTAAAGAGCAAACAGTAGATGGAATAATGGGCACCCTTATTTCATTTCCTGACCTATCTGAAGCTTCTGTGTGACCTTCCCTTTGATTTTTATTCTACGGATGCCTCCCTTACAAATTTCTCTGAGTTAATGTATTAAGTCATGGTGGAAGTCAAATTCCTTTAGTACCTCCGATAGATATGCCCAATGGACTCTGCAGAAGGTCTTATCAGCATCCAGTCCTACCATCATAAGGAGCTTCTTAGCTGTACTGGCAAGCTGATGTATTACATTTACTAAAAGATTATTTTGTCTCTTGTTCTCAAAGTCATAATGACCTTAGTTTATTATTCTAGGAATCGCCCTTGTTATTCTGTTTACTATTATAGAGGTAAACCTTTTATAATCATGTTTTAAAACTGCAATAGGCCTGTATGAACCTGGAATATTTTCCTTCTACAATTGATATTATTGCTTCTTTCCTAGTCTCCAGAATTCCCTTACATTCTAGAATCGTATTACACAATAAATACCAACTTTCAAATGTGTCTTGAACACCTAATCACCATACATCTAATAGAGACCCATCTCACTACTTGTCCTTGTACTTGTTCCTGTATTTCATATATGGAAATTGGCTGGGAAAATAATTTTAAAAAACTGACAGAAGAGGAAGAAGAAATTAAGTCCTTCTATAAATTCTTAATGTCTCATTCCCACCTATACTCTTGTTGCTGTTCCCTGTAAAGTTACTTTACCTATTAGATCAGGGTCCCTTAATAAGCCTCCTCTTCTAGGACCTCTAATTTTTTAAAAAATGCTTCTTTCAATATTGTGTTGTCTTAGTCTATTAGCCAGAGCCTTTTGCATCTTGGACATATTTTCACTAACCTACACACATTTCTCCTGAACAAACTGCAGTCGTGCTACTATAAAATAGCCAAGTTTGACTCCAACATGCCAACTCGCACAAATCATTGCCTGGCCATTAAATCTATAAATTAGTTTGAGTTCCCTCATTACCTACACTACTCCCAACTTACTCACACCCACAAACTACTAAATAATCCAAACCTCTGCACATCCCTTTAAACTATAATACAAACACAGACCCCTACTCGACATCTTAGGTCCTCTAACAAATAACTCTTAACCATAACTAAACCCAACAAAAGAGCTGGACATTTTCTCTGTTCCCATGCCACTGGCAAACTGTGAAATGCGCTCCCTCTCTTTTCTTACTCAACTAGACTCTTTAAAAACATTTAAATTTATACTAAAAGAACAATATCTCAATAACTTTGTCTGTTCTTGTAGTCATATAATGAAACCACCTTAAATGTTTTGGCCACTGTAAATACTTTTACTAACTTAATACAGTTGCAGTTTACACCATCTGTCTTCATATCCAATCTCTCTTGCTTTCTTTATTTCTGTGGCCGAATAAACAGAATTGATTAAACAGTATTCTTACTTATGAGAATATATATAAACAGAATTACTAAAAATCTAACACACTGGGTTTTATTTTCTTTTGTTGTATACCTCTATAATATGTATTTGTCTCGGATATCTACTTCAATTTGTATTGTGTAAAAACTTTCTTGACTTTCAAAGTTAAGCTGATGTTATGTAAAAATTTCTGTGATTGTATGAAACTTTTCTCCCCGGGCCACCACTGAAAATGGGTCATTGGCCCAGTGGACTTTTCCAGTCAACAAATGTCAATAACAATAATAATAATAGCAAATTAATTTTGCTTGATGGCCATTTGCTTTCTTATAATCTCATCTTCTAAATACTCTCTCCATTTCCCTTCTAACTCTACTACTTACCGCTCACATTTTAAGCAATTTTTGTTTCAGCTTACATTCTGCAATTATATTTATCCTATGTGTCTGGACTCAGAGTCTTTCATCTCACTCACTCACTCTTTTCTCTTGTTCTTCTTGGTATGTCATCACCTTACTCTTAACTATATCCTATGCATCTAATATATTATTTCTACTTTTTAATAAATCTCTTGTATATCAGCCTAACTGTATTTAAAGTTTATGTTGTTTTGGTTTATGGCTCCACCAATCCTTTCCTACGTTTAATGCCTCAACATTGTTGATCTCACTGGCATCTCTACCTCGCATTTCACTGATGCATGACTGGAGAGCTTCTCAGACAGGTATGAGCATACCTTAGAAAATACCTGTCTAATGTGGACCAGTTTCCATACCTTCCCACATAAGCATAAATGTTCCCTCTCTTTGTCCCAGTCTTCCTCCATCTTCCCAGCCATACAGTTTGCATACCTGTTTTAAATATCAGCCTTCTGGAGTTATCATTCAAACTCGAGAGGCCCCACAAACATCTGCTAAGCTACTCACTATACTAATTAATAATACACCTTGATGGAATCCCACTATCTTATTTAAAATGCATTGCATTTCCTTCCTTTATGTAATGTGCATTGTCTACCAAGAACAAAAAGCGATTCTTTTATAACCTCATTTCCCTCTAAGCAATATATATCTACCCACTTCATCAATCTTAGGTTCCTCTATTTCTAAGTGCAATCCTTTCTTTATTAGAGTAACTTCTCTTTTCCTCCATTCTACTGCCTTTACAAAAAACCTTGAGATTGAGCCAGTTGAAACAATTCCATTTTCTCTTCAATTAAGGTATGCTTCCTGTAGCATTATTCTTCTTTGATCATCTCTTCTTAGGCACCATATATTTCTTTTTGTCATCTACTATGCCATTTACATTCCATGTTACTATTTTAATCATAATCAAACTGCTATTTCAGTTACTTTGCCTCTATACTTAACAAATGAAACTGTAATTCCAAGTAATATTCCTGTACATTCCTACTCTCTTATTAAAACACCCTCTGTAGCAGTTTTACCATAACAGATTTTTTCCTTTTCAGCAGCAAAGTAAACAAAAATGAAAACAAGAACAAATACCAATCCACAATCTATACAGCTATATAAAACATATTCCCTTCCTCTATTCATTCCTTTTTATTTTTTTTGAGCATCTACTCAATGTTAGCAACCCTCTGTAGAATTACCATTGTCTATGCTTAGTCAATGGCCCACTAGATTGTTTTTAATATGCACTATAACTTCTAATACAGCATATATAATGATACATTCTTCTAGTTTTGTGACTATCCCTTCCCCCTCTGGTCTGTACCATTTTTATTTTATCTTACACATTCTTCTAAATGGCTGAATTACTTATTTGTTGCTGGGTTCCTAGCATATTGCTTCATCAATAATATGTATGTCTAAACAGTTCAATCACACTTTCTTTACTATGCGCTAATTCACGGGTCAGCATACACCTTCCCAACACCCTTAATTGTGAATAGCCAATACTAAGCAGTCATTCATCTGATGAATGACTTCTAACATGGGTTGTCTTTAAATCCCTTCCCTTCCCCTCCCCTTACATTCAAAAACTCCCTGGACATTTCCAGACATCCCTCCATTTTGAATTAAGGTGATATATTGTATTTTCTTAACATATTTTAAAAGGTTCCTTGTAAGAACCAGACCCAATCTTATTTAACAGTTTTATACACAAACCCACCGTAGTAGCCAAATTGTACTATTACCATTCTCCCCTTCAATAATCCAATATTGCTGGGTCTTACTATGTACAAACAACCATGTTATGTAATCCAATAAAGTACGGAAACAATATTTAATATACAGAATACTTAAGAGAGTACCATAGTCCATTCAAGAAGGATTAGAATTCTAACATTTGCTAACTAATCTACATTCTATTACCTTAGGAGTTTTTTAAATTTCTGGCAACACTATCTTTTTTTTTTTTTTTTTTTTTTTTTTTTACAAACTTCATCAAAGATAAGACTACTACTGAAGCACATAACTTATTCTTTCTGTTGATTCATCTTCTTTTTCCACAGTTGCATGCTCGCTATTTTTATGTAGATTCTCCCTTTTTCTTCTTTTTTAACCATTATGCTCCTATTTGCCTTTCTTCTATTTTCCTATTAAAAATAGGAAATGGTTTTATGGGACATCTTTCCTCCAGCCTCTTGTCTCTCACTGAATTATTTGCCTCTTGCTGTCTAATGCCCACTGACTTCCCAGGTTCATGGATCTGCTTGCATCTCTCAAGTTCCTGTAATATCAGCTCATTGTCGACAAAAGATTTCACTCGCTGCTGGAGAAATAATTGTAGTATAGCTGGGTAAACTACTTTAAAATGCACAATCAGTTGCTTATATATTTTGGAGTAGGGAGTGAAACAGTTTCTTTAAAGTCTCATGCCAAGAGAAGAATCAAGGTCTATAAACACTCTTTGTTGACCAACCATAAGCACATTTCCCTTTTTCTATAACAAGCTTAGCAGCTGCTCTTTAGGGTAGAAATTTTGCACTTTAAAAGCAAAAGGTGAGAGGACGGCATAATGGTAATATGTTTACCTTACAGACACAAGGTGCAGGGTTTGATTCTCACATGGGGTTATTGGCTAGGCTTAAAAAAATGGCCCACAAGAGCAGTTAGCCTAGTACTACTAATCTATCAACCTATGACCCAAGTAAATCACTGTACATATATCTAATGAGTTCAGTCAAAGATTAACTTTTCCTTTTGACAGTCCTGTCCAATTACTTAATAGCGGAGCGAGAAGTCCTGTAGTACTTATTTTGTATTACTGTGGCACTGAATGCCCTACCTATTGGATTGTTTGGTGGGTGCTTTGTGCAATTTTAGGGTACCTGTTCATCCTAATTTTCCTGATGTTTTTTTTTCCTTCAACTTCCACCACTATACTAGTAATCCAGAGGTTTTTTCCTCCCTTTTTTGTCTTCTAATTCTTGTAACTTCTCTTCTATCTCTTCTGTTGCATCTTCTACCACCAGTCTTTCTCGTAAATCCTTAAACCCCATCTTAGTTGAAGATATCTCAGACTGATTACTTAACACTACTTCTAGCTCATCTATTTTCTCATATGTTTTCTTTATATAGTCCATAAATGTATCCTATCTTTAATACTTATGAATACACTCTGTCAACCTTGTCACTAAACAACCCCACATCTTGGCTCTGATCGAGTGACTGTAGAGATTCTGCCATCATGCTTTCCTTCTCTCTACGCATCTGTTTCTTGATGAACAATTTTCTTTCTGCTGTCTTAACTGGCACCTCCCTCCTGGACATTCTTGAAGTCTTCACCGCTTTATTTTTATTTATTTTTTTTACGGTGAATTAGATTGGAGGGAAAACCACCAATCAGAACTTAAAAATAGGACATACCAGATAGAGGGCAAGCATCAAGCAACTTTCTAGTGTGGCACCATACTAGAAGTTGAAACTGATCAAGTCTTCATCATTCACAGGGAATAAAAAGTTACATGAAATATATACCCTAACACAGGACCTTTCAGATCAGACATCTCATTTAGAAATTTCATATTACAGAACTATTCTTGCCAAGTACTTCTACATGGTGCCACATTTTACAATAGTTCTACCTTCACAAGCACACTACACAAAAACAAATGGCTAATGCAAAATTTGTCCAGTTCATTTCCAGCTAAACGACTGGTCTCCTCAGCAGCCAATGAAGACTGAAAAAAGAAAGGGTGTAACAAAGGCCTTATCATACAGCACTATCCCGTTATGTAAATAAGACTCCAGAAATGCAGAAGTGTATGAAACCTATTGATCTGTTGCAAATGATACAGTGCTATATTTAGAATTCAGAAAGGTACGGTATTGACCACAGAGAAAGGGACAGGACACAGTACACAGTTTTAGCCATCATATCAATGTGCAAATTAATTAATGTCATTAACATATACTGCATCCCAGTAAGCTTAAAAGATTAATTGCATATTGCCTTTTTGGTTTCCTACTACTGCACATGAATCTAAACTTTAGACGTTTTATCTTCTTATCACACTGCAGCTGTATTTTACTCTCTAGACTGTTGTTAAAAATAACAAGTTTATTTGCTACTCTCAATACAGCTAATTTTCCATTTAGAAGGAATACTGAAATTTTCAACAAACTTCAGTAATTCTACATATTACTGAAAGTAGATATGCCCACATTTGAAAACAATATAAATGGAATCACTTAGTCATGCCTCTCAGCCCACCTACCCAGGTATCAATTAAGTAAGTAAAGGAAGTAAATAACAATCTAACACTCTCTAACCTCATATAATGTCCAAATATCTTTTATAAAAATTGCATCACTCCCCTTACCATTATGCTCTCCCTTTTCCAGCTAGACACTATCAGCTGTGCCATTATTGTTATAAAAAGCAAATGGTGGTTCAAACCAGAATTCCACAGATCCTTGGTTGGTGCACATGCCAGCAGTATACAAGTAGCATTGCTAGAAGCTTTCTTCTCATCTTAAAGACCTTTCTGGTCCTCACAGTGAAGAGAATTTGAGATGAATGATTGTCATTTGTAAAACAAATGTTCTACTATACTCATTCAGGCAGTATCACTGAAATACTCTAACAGAACAGATGCATCAAAAGCTGTTCATATGTTTATTAGGGGAATGGAGGAATGTTAAATTAAAAACATTTACAAGTCTGCTAGGTGATGGTGGCTGGGTAGCCTTATTATTACAGTGTAGTCTCCCTGAAGATCTAATGTAATATTATCTTACCCACCAGTATTATTATTTCATGAACAATCACGGTCTCAGAAAATAATAACATATGGGTAGATTCTCAAGCAGTGGTTGTATATCTGTGGGAGATGGCTAGTTAAGATTCCCTGTAGCATAACTAAGCCCAAACCTGTCCTATCTCAGGCTTTACTTTCAATATGAAGTGCATTGTAAAATATGTAGTTTTTCCATGTGTCAATTTGTAAAGTATCCTGCCAGAAACATTTCTGAATATGCAAGCTGGTGCCCTAGTGGATTATTTATCTATATATTTACACTCCAACCAGGTTAATGGCCTCTTTTCAGGGGAGATGCAACGTGGTATTCACACTGACTAGGGGAAATCTGGCCATTGCACCATGGAAGTTTCCTTAAGCTTTTCGAGTTAAGTGATGCTGATGGGCTCTTACTACAAGTCAGGGAATTCCAAAATGGAGGAGTGTGTAGCAAAGGAGAGAAGTGCAGGAGAAAACTTACCAAAGGTTAGAAAAGGTGATGAAGCAATTGCTATTAAGTTTGAAAATTTGTGGATTAGAAACACTGATGTTGTCAAATTTGATGAGCCAGGAAGAACCAAAGGAAGGAGAAGGAGCATAATGGAGTGACATGTGGCGACAGTATTACAGGGGAGGAAAAACTGAGAGATTGGAAACAGAAGCAGAGGCTGCTGAAGGGAAAACACTGGATGTACTGTTGGCTCATGGAATAGCCAGTTTACCCCTGCAACAGGGGTTTTTGTTAAAAGAAAACTTATGCAGACACAGCATGGCAAATGAGAATGGGAAAAGGAACTGAGAAAGGACAAAGATTTGTACTTTTTTAACAGCCACAGAGAATAAAAAGGAAAAAATGACAGTGTGAACAGGTATGATATTGTGAACAGTATTAATAATGCCACTAGGGTTTGACATTAAAGACATTAATTCATTTGAGAGCTGAATATTTCTGAAAATTGACATATGAAAGCATTAGTTTGCTGGAAAATGTATAACTGACACTACAAAAAGAAGTACAGTAGCACCAAGAGACTATTTATTTCAGAGCTTGGGATTACAGCTAAAAAAAGAAAATGTGCAGTTTAGGACTTCAGATGTGGATAAGCATGAATTAAAAACTTTTTTTCTTTCACAAAGTAGTAAAATAGATTAAATTAAAAAGATATGCGATGAAAAAATGTATAGAGTACTGGTTGAGATGTGTGGGTAACAATGAATGTTAAGGTTGGGAAAATTCGACATGTTTCAAACAGAGCAACCATGAACGGTAAGAGGATTTATTCTGCACTGAGGCCGACCTAAAGCATGCTACTTCTGTGGGGAAGAAAAACATTTACTACAAGACTGTAACAAACAAAGGTGTGGCCGGCACAGCAGAAAACTACAAGACAGTTTTGTAGGAAATTTACAGAATTTTGGGCTTCTGCTCCGACTCCCTCATATTAGAAAAGGAAAGAATACATGACAAGGAAAATCAGAAGAAAGGGAAACAGTAGAAATTATTTCTACAGAAGATGTTGAAAGAGAAACTAGTGAAACAGGGGATATTGAAGAAAGGTTAGATAAAGAAGAGATAGTAAGAGAAGAAATAACATTTCAAAGTGAGGTTATCAGTATACACAATAATACAGACTTGCATTTTTAGAAAATGAAAAGGAAGAAGAGGGAGAAATGGAGTCAGGAGAAGAAGATAATGAAAACTTTATTGGTGGGCGATTTGGGAGTAGGAAAAGAAAAATAAGACCTGGGAGTAAACACTTACAAAAACAACAAAAATAGAAAAGGATGATATATGAATTATAACATTAAAAGTGAGTAGATCTAGAAATGACAAGAAGTTTCATGGTGGTGGAATGGTGGAGAAAAATAAAAATGGATTTTTTTTTTGTTTGCTGGACAACAAAAAAGAAAAAAAAGAAAAAGAATACAGGCACTGTGTGGGGCCCAATAATTTGGTCAGTAGGAAATGCGACATGTTCTGGAACAGGAATTCTTATAAAAATGAAGAAATAAAAATTCTAGATGCAGCAACAGTACCAGGAAGGACAGTGACATGGAGAGAAAACAGTTATTTGAAGTAATTAAAAAAAATGTTGTTAGTGAATATGTCAATTGTGATGATAAAATATTTTAACTGTAACCTGAGCAAAGAAAAAGGAAAAAAAATAACGCACGATATGAAGATTTTAAAAGACTTAATAAAATGGGGGATTTAAAAACAGGAAAGAATGTTGTTTTTGTTTTTCTTTTGGCTTTTCCCCGGTTAGGGGTCACCACAGTGGAACTCCGGTCCGTTAATGATTGGCAGTAGATTTTCACGGTGCTGAGGTGCCAGCTCAACGCCCAACCTTCAACGAAGGCACGCCCATTCACGCATGTCTTTCGAACGCTACTCGACCGCAGGGAGGACATGCAGACTCCACACAGAAGGTGCACCAGCCGAGATGGAAATATAAAAGGGGGACTTTGAAAGTCTGAAATTAATTATATAGTTTACTCAAATGTCATGAAATAAATAAAAGGGGGAATACAGATGGCAGAGTTTTCAGATCATACATCAGTATTTGCCAGCACAAGGGAAGACGGAGAAATAATAAAGGAGGGAGAAGGGATAAAGACATTAACTATAGATTTTAAAAAGGAAAAGGAAATGATGAGAGAAAAAAAATATTATGGAAAGATCATATTACAATGAAACCAGCCAAGGGAGAGAATGATATATTAGCTAAAATAAGAAAAGGAACGAAAGAAATAGAATTGTTAATTTTTTTAATAACTTGTAAATAATTTTAAATATGAATGCAACAAATTGATAGTGTAAACAACTGATTTAAAGTTTTTTTTTTCTTATGACAAAAATAATACAAATGTTAATAAAGCAACCCTGCTCTTAAGTGTTGTGGTCACAGTTATGTTCTCCATAATACTGTCAGGGTGCCTAATAAAAAAAACCCATCTGCTGGACCATCACTGAAATCAGCACTCTCAAATGTTGGAAAACAATTTTCAGGGACTAATGAATAAAGGTTTAAATTTTTATGTTATGAAAGCAAAATATATTTAACATTTTAACAAAAAGCAGAAATATGCTTGCCTGTTCTGTCTGAGGACATCTGAATTAGGGATGCCAAAATTTGAAAGATAAAGCATGGGTCTAGTTTCAGTTATTTTTGCATACAATATCCCAGTAAAATGTGCCCTTCTGATAGGGTAGAAGTCCTGACTGTAAAAAAAAAAAAAAAAAAAAAAAAATACACATAAATTAACCAGAAATAAAAGCTGCAACCTTGTCACCCCCCCCAACACACACACACACACACACACACACACACACACACACACACACAGAGTCCTCCTGACAACCCAAATCAACAAATGTTTTTTCAATCAAGTAAGATAGATGGTCAGTAAATTTCACATAATACCAATACCAAGGCTTTATTTTTGCCACCTCTGACTGGATGTCCTTAATGCCTAGATGCTTGCTGCCTCATTGCACTGGGTACAGAATTTTAATTCAAACGCATTCATGGCAGGTATAAGATTATTAATGATAAAAGTATATCTTAACGATTCACAAATATTCACTGAAACCGCACACCTGGAAGCAAGTTTTTCTTATGAACCCCCCCCCCCCCCCATCTAAAGCTCAAAAAATAAGGAAGTTATGTCTTACCATAACATTCCATCTGTGCTGTTGATCTTCTTCCATTCATCACTGATGGGTTCAATTCCGAGCTCCTTGGAACCGTGTCAGCCTAATACCAAGCTCAAGTACACCAAAAACTCTCGAGCTAAGCTGCTACCCACAATGCCCTTCTCCCTGTTACCTCAGATCGAGTTTGCATAAGACATATAGAAATAAAGCAGAGGCCATTTCTGTGCAAATACCCTGACACACCACAAGGACCCACAAGATCCACCAGGAGCCTTTGGTGGTGGATGGAGGGTGGGATGTGACGAATGGAAGATCAACAACACAGAAGTTAATCCCATAACTTCTTTATCTGATGTTAATCTTCTTTCCATTCATCGCAGATGGGACAGAATCCCAAGCTACCTGAGAAAAGTACAGTTGTGTACACCTACCATAAATGTAGATGTTCGAGTGTCTTCACCGTTGCAGTCATAACTGTAGGGTGCTCCTGCCAGCAGGCAGCCCGAGGTCGGCCAGAATCCCAAAGTCTGGGTCCGGCGTCGGCTGTACAATCCAGTACCATGACGTCAGTACACTCTGGTACATAGCCCTCAGCCGACGCCATCTTCTCCAGCCTTTCTTGCCCTAGATGTCAGAAGTCCCCAATAGATCATAAATTAATCCCACTAGGAAACACAAATACACCACAAAAAAGAGAAAAAGAGGGGATAGGAGGGAGGGAAACACCGACTGCAACAGTGAAGACACTCGAACATCTACATTTATGGTAGGTGTACACAACTGTACTATGTTCATCGTGTTTCACTGTTGCAGTCATAACTGTAGGGTGGAATCCCAAAGCAGTGAAAAAGGGGGGAGGTTTAGACAGAAGAAGGGGCAGCAAGAAGACCCTGCAAAACAGCAGAGGCAAAGCCTGCCCTGGTCTTAGAATACAAAGGGAGATTGTAGTGCTTGGAAAAAGTATGCACAGAACTCCAAGTGGCAGCTTCCAAGATATCCTTGGTAGGAACTCCCCTGAGAAAAGCTGTAGAAGTAGCAGCTGCTCTAGTAGAAGGACTTCTCACAGTACCTGGAAAATGTTTCCCATAATGAGTGTAACAAAACCTTATTCCATAAGAAATCCATTTGGAAATAGTTTGTTTGGAAATAGCCTTTCCAAGAGAACTGGAGGCAAAAGAAACAAACAATTGGTTAGATTTTCTGAACTCTTTAGTCTTGTCCAAATAAAATTGTAACTGTCTGTGCACGTCCAAGGAGTGCAAAATCCTTTCCCCTTTATTCTGAGGATTAGGAAAGAAGGTAGGAAGGTGAATTGTTTGATTCAAAGCCACTTTCGAAATCACCTTAGGCATGAAAGTAGGATTGGTCCTCAAGGATACTCTGTCCTGGTGGAAAATAAGGTATGGTTCCACAGCCATGAGAGCTTGCAACTCTGAGACCCTTCTGGCAGAAGTCAAAGCTAACAAAAGAACTGTCTTCCAAGACAAAAACTTAATATCTGAAGATGCAGCAGGCTCAAAAGGAGGCAAAGTAAGTTTTTCTAAAACATAATTAAGATCCCAAGCAGGAACAGGAGGGGTCCTGGGAGGCCTTAAATTCTTAGCCCCTCTCAAGAATTGTCTCACCAAAGGATGAGAAAAAACAGGGGGATCAGTATTGAAATGAGCAGAAATAGCAGAAGCATGAATCTTAATGGAAGAAAAAGAAAGTCCATTAGACAAAAGATCCGAGAGGTAAAGCAAAATAGAAGAGAGATCAGGTACCAGAGGGTCCAAGCCTCGGTCCTGCATCCAAATGCAAAATCTCTTCCATTTAGAGGCATAGGATTTCCTAGTGCTAGGCCGTCTAGCTTCCAAAAGAACATCCAAAACTTGTTTGGGAAGACTAGAAGAAATCAAATTCCTTTGAAGAGCCAAGCTGTCAGGCAAAGGGTCTTGAGATTGGAATGTAGCAACTGACCCTGATGCTGGGACAGAAGAGAAGGGTTCAGAGGAAGAATCCAAGGAGGCTCCAAGAACAGGTGCTTTAAAATTGGATACCAAAACTGTTGAGGCCAATTTGGAGCAATCAAGATGAGGAACTTGGGCTTGTCCTGTTTTATCTTTAGTAATACCCGAGGAAGTAGAGGAAGAGGAGGGAAGGCATATCCCAAAAGGTTTCTCCAGCTGAAGGACAGGGCATCCACTTTCCAAGCTGTTTTGTGGAATGACCTGGTGCAAAAGAGAGGCAGCTGATGATTGAGGTGGGATGCAAACAGATCTATCTGGGGGCATCCCCAAACTGCAGTAATCCTGTTGAATAAGTTGGTGTCTAGCATCCATTCGTGAGGATCTAAAATGTTCCTGCTCAGGCTGTCTGCTAAGAGAGTCTGTTCTCCTGGTATGAATTGGGCCTGGAGATGTAGATTCAGATTTAGAGCTGTGTCCCATAAAGCCATAGCTAGTCTGCAAAGGGGGTACAAATGAGAACCCCCCCTGCTTGTTTATGTACCACATGACTGTGGTGTTGTCTGTGCGTATCAAAAGAGGTCCTGGATGCAAAAGGTTCCTGAAGGCTAGAAGAGCATTTTGAACTGCCAACATTTCCTTCAGATTGATGTGCCAGTGAAGATGATCCTTTGTCCAGGTTCCCTGCTGGCAATTGCCTAGAAAATGTGCTCCCCAAGCATAATCCGAGGCGTCCGTGGTTATGATTTGAGAAGGTTGAGGAAGACGGAAAGGCTTTCCTTCGTTTAAAGCACACACCCTGGACCACCAAAGGAACTCCTTCTGGAGGCAGGGCATCAGAGGAATCAGAGTGTCCAGATTGTGGTAATGCTGCGACCATACACTTTTCAGATACCATTGAAGCTTTCTCATATGAAGCCTTGCATTTGGGACCAACAGAATGCAGGAAGCCATGTAGCCCAGTGCCTGCAGGAATTTCCTTGCAGTGAGCTGAGGTAGAGTTGCCAAAGTTTTGAAAATTGAAGCCAGCTGTATTTGTTTTACTGTAGTGAGGAAGGCCCTTTGTAAGGTTGCATTTAAGAGGGCTCCCAGAAATTCCATTTGTTGAGAAGGGATCAAATGTGACTTTTTTGTGTTCACTGAAAATCCCAGTAGGAGGAGGAGACGTTGAACAAAATCCAGATGTTGAAGTAAAAGATCCTTGCTGTCTGCCTGAATAAGGCAGTCGTCCAAATAGGGGTAAATTTGAATCCCCTGGAGTCTGCAATAAGCCACTACTGGTGCCAGGCACTTGGTAAAGACTCTGGGCGCAGTAGATAAACCAAAGGGCAGTACAGAGAATTGAAAGTGCCTTGAACCTGAGGAATTTCCTGCGTTCCTGCCTGATGGGAATGTGTAAATAAGCTTCCTTTAGGTCCAATGTCACCATCCAGGCGTCCTGAGAGAGCATTGGAATCAGCTGCTGCAGAGTAAGCATCTTGAATTTTGGAATTTCCAAAAAGGTGTTTAACACAGAAAGGTCCAGAATAGGTCTTCATGAGCTTTGTTTTCTTGGAACCAGAAACAGTCTTGAATAAAAACCTTTTCCCATCTCTGAGAGTGGAACAGGCTCTATGGCTCTCATGGCCAGAAGAGCATCCACTTGATTTAAGGCCTCTGACCATTGATGTTTTGGCAGATCTGGCCAACCGAAAGCCCTTGGTAAGGTATGAAAGTGGAATTTGTAGCCTTTTAAAATCACGTCCAATACCCATTTGTCCTGGGTAATACGAGTCCAATTTCTGTAAAGAGAAAGTTTTCCTCCGAGAGGGGCATCCAGGTAAAGAGGTCCTGTAGCCCAACCGAGAGAGTCATTGAGTTTGCTTTCTTTGAGATTGGGATCTGTCTTCTCCCCTTCTAGGTGAAGAAGCAGTCCATTGTCTCGATCTGTAGGAGGCCTGAGCCTGGCCACGACCTCTGAGCGCCTATATCTTCCCCTTTGAGGCCTGTCAGACGTGGGAAAGGACCAATTTTTGGAGGGCCAATTCCTGGAAAATCTAGGAGGCTGAACTTGCAAGAAATCTTTCACAGTTTGCATAGATTTTGCCTTTTCTTCCATCTTTTAATAACCTCCTCAGCCTTAGATCCAAAAAAGAACATCATGCTGAACAGGGGCATCTAATAATTTAGCCTTAACCTGTTCAGGTAAACTTTGTTCACGAAGCCAAGCATGTCTCCTGATAACAGTACCAGAGGCTGCGGCCTTGCAAGAAGCATCCAAAGCATCAAAACCACAATGCAAGCTATGTTTGTTCAGTTGCATGCAATACATCCTGTAGTTCCTTATCTTCTGCACATGCAGGAAGAGAGGCAAGCTTTTGCTTTAAAACAGACAAAAGAAATTGCTGATACTTAAACATATGAAACTGGCAATTTAAAGCCCTAACAGAAAGGGTAGCAGAAGTATATACCTTTTTGCCCCACCTGTCTAAGGCACGAGAATCCTTCTCAGAGGGAATAGGATTCTTAGAAGTAGCAACTTTAGCAGCCTTAGAACCCTGAGAAATAGTTTCAGGATCTGCAGATGGATTCTTAAACAAAAACAAATGAGACTCAGGAACCCTATAAAACCTATCAGGCTTAGAGGGAGCAGGAGGCATGGAATCAGGATTCAAATTAGCCTCGGAAAAAGCATCATCTACAATGTCAAGAACAGGAGGGATAGCCAAAGGCCTATGTTGAGGAAGAAGAAGGAATTCTCTAAGCCTCTTCTTGGAAGCAGAATAATCCTGACCTTCCCAATGAAAATGTTCCCTCATCTCATGTCTTTGCCTTTGAAATAGTGATGTGAGTAGGCCTGAATACCCCCTCAGAAGCCGGTACCTGCACAGCGGTTCCGGACCCATCCGAGGGAGCGACGTCCGAAGGTCCTGCAGCAGATAAAATAGAAGGCCTTGATGGCTCCCCATGGGAGTCCGTATCGGCCATCGGTTCAGAAGTGGCGGACAGGGGCTGCAAAAGCGCCTCACTGACGACAGCCGAACCGGACGCCGGCTCCAGCTGCAACGAGTCCTGTTTGGACCTCGGAGGCCTGTCCTTGTCTTTGCGCTTCTTTTGAATTCCGGTAGAATCCGACGACATTCTATAATTGAAGCGTCTGCCAAAGTAATTCAGAGCCCAGTCGTACCTGCGTTTGATAGTAGGAGAATTAAACCTGGCACAGAACCGACAACAAGAAACGTCGTGGTCAGGGCCTAAGCAAGGTAGACAGTAAGAGTCGAAATCTTTATGAGGTATTTGTTTCCCACACGTAATACAATTATTAACTTTTTCTGACATCGGAGGAACAAGAAAAAGATTCCCAACGGGTACTTAGCTTTGAGAAGAGAAGTAAGAACTTCGGACCGACAACAACCAAAAACGCTGTTCGAAAATCGCCAACCAACGACTAGCGAGCTGCTTTCCACCGCACGGCAAGAAAGACTGGAGAAGATGGCGTCGGCTGAGGGCTATGTACCAGAGCGTACTGACGTCAGGGTACTGGATTGTACAGCCGACGCCGGACCCAGACTTTGGGATTCTGGCCGACCTCGGGCTGCCTGCCGGCAGGAGCACCTTACAGTTATGACTGCAACAGTGAAACACGATGAACATCTTGGGTGGCCCTTATGGAAGAACACTCCTGGGCACCACTGAGCCAAAGGCCGCTCTTCCCCTGGAGACCATATTCAACTTGTAATGTTTGATGAAAGTGTATGGTTCAGCCCAAATGGCTGCTGCGCAAATGTCATCCATAGAGGCTCTTGAGTGAAAAGCTGCAGAGGTTGCTATAACTCTAGCTGAATGTGCTTTGATATTGTGGGGTCTAAGCTTGTTTACACATGAATATGAAAAAGAAATACAATCTCTGAGCCACTTTGATAAAGTGACTTTATTTTCATTTCCTTCTTGGACCAGAGAAGGAAATGAAAAGTTGGTCTGTCTTGCGGATAGATTTACTTCTGTCTAGGTAAAAACATAGTTGCCCATGCACATCCAAGGAGTGTAGGCAGTATTCCCCTTTATTGGAATAGTTTGGAAAAAACAGTGGGAGCTCGATGGATTGATTCACAGAAAAATCAGAAGCCACTTTGGGGAGAAAAGATGGATTAGTACGTAGAACTACTCTGTCTTTATGAAATATTATTAGGTATGGTCTCCTGATGCATAAGGCCTGTAATTCTGAGATCCATCTAGCTGAAGTGACAGCTACCAAAAAGGGAGATTTCCAGAACAGGAATTTGAGATCACATTTTGCAGCAGGCCCAAAGGGGGGTTGAGACAGTGACTGCAGAACTAAGGACAGATTCCACGTTTCTAATGGACATCTAATTGGAGGTCTGCTGTGAAACACTCCTTTGAGAAAGGTTTTGCATAGGCGAAGGGACATAAGTGGAGTGCCCTCTAATCCGTTATGGAAATTGGAGATTGCTGCTAAATGGACTTGTATGGTAGAGGCTGATGCTCCATTTTCAAAGAACTCAGAGAGGTATTGAAGGATGACAGAGACTGGAGCTGAGAAGAGATCTAGCAGCAGTTCTTTAGAACACAGAGAAAACCTTTTCCACTTTTCTCTATAAAGCTTTCTGGTGGATGGTTTATGGCAGGCCAGAATAATATCTCGAACAGGTGAGGAAAGGGCTTCCTGCCCGGCGACTAATGGAAGTGGAGAAAGCAAGCCGTCAGCTTGAGACTGGACAGATTTGGGTGAGTCAACCCTTGGGGGTGAGAAATCAAGTCTGAACGAGTACCCAGGATCCAGGGAGACTGTAACAGACGAGGCTGGAGGAAGGGGAACTACACTTGACGAGGCCAGAATGGGACAATGAGGATCACCTTGCATCTCAACCGAGTAGCTTTCTTTAAGAATTGAGGTATCAAGGGAATTGGAGGATAGGCACAGAGGAGACCTGTGGGCCAATAGAAAGTCAGAGCGTCTCTCTGACCTCCCCCTCTGGAGGAAAGAGGGCAAAATAGCTGCTGCATTTGTTGTTCGTAGGGGAAGTGAAGAGGTCGCAGCAGGGCTGGCCCCAATGGCTGAAAATTTCTGCCGTCACTTTGGAATTGAGAGACCACTCGTGTGGAAGGAGAATGCATCTGCTCAACCTGTCCGCAATCACTCTGAAACTCCTTAGGATGTGCGTTGCTATTAAAAAGCGGTCGGAAGCTATCGCCCAGTGCCAAATTCTCATGGCCTCTCAATGCAGGGGGTAGGATTTGGTTCCTCCTTGTTTGTTGAATTACCGGACTACAGACATTGTCTGACTGAATTGCAACCATTCCAGGGGAAAGAAGTGGATGTAATGCCTGAAGCAGTAACAGCACCACGCAACTCCAGAACACTGACATGCAGGTTGGCCTCTAAGCTTGACCACGTGCCCTGGACTGTCTTTCCTTGAAAATAGACCCCCCCCCACCCTATCAAGGAAGCATCCGTGGTCACAGTGGCATTGGGTTGAGGGGTCTGAAAGGAGCAACACCAATGTTCTGCATCTGGCCTCATCCACCTAAGGAGATCTTGCTTGCAAGAGTTGGTTATGAGCACCTGCGAGTTTAGGGGGTGAAGATTTGCAAACCACTGGGACAATAAGAGCCACTGCAACAGTCATGTGTAACCTTGCCAGAGGAACTATTGGAATGGCTGCAGCCATGGATCCCAGAGCCTGGAGAACTTTCCTCGCTAACACCTTCTTTTGACAGAGTATCACACGCACTTGCAATCTTAACCTCTGAAGCCTGTGAGTTGGGAGAGATACCAGACAGGAACGAGTATCGAAAACTGCCCCTATAAATTCCAGCTGTTGGGTAGGTTCTAAGTTGAATTTCTCCCAGTGTACAGTGACTCCCAGGAACTCTGCTAGTGAAAGGGTGTATCGGAGGGCCATAGTCAGAAGATGCTTGGTGGGGGTGGAGAGGAGCCAATCGTCCAAATATGGAAACACCTGGAATTCTTGAAGTCTCAGATGAGCTGTCACCACTGCTAGACATTTCGTGAACACTCTGGGGGCCGTCAAGAGACCGAATGGCAGGGTCGGAACTGGTAATGACTGGGTCCTAGCCGGAAGATAAGGAGACTCCTGGAGTGTTTGTCCATTTTGATGTGGTAATACGCATCCCGGAGGTCTATCAAGCACATCCAAACATCCTCCCTTAAGAATGGGAGAATGGACTGAATAGTGACCAAGCGGAACTTAGTTTGCACAACTGATTTGTTTAAGTGTCTGAGATCCAGGATGGGTCTCCAGTCCCCAGTCTTTTTTGGCACTAAAAAGAATCTCGAGTAAAATCCGGATCCACACTGGTCTGGAGGGACTGGTTGGATGACTCTTTCTGACACAGCTTTGTTATCTCTAAAGCCGCTTCTTCCCTTTGATTGGGTGGAATATCAGGAAGGTTTTTTTGTAGATTTTGGACAGGAGGTTAGAGGGATGTAGTGGCCTCTGGAGATTATTCTCTGCACCCATCGATCATTTGTAATAGAGCACCAGGCAGTTTGGTGCAGAGAAAAACAAGCCCTGACTTCTTCCAGAGGAAAGCAATCGGGCAACGCTTCAGGAGCGCTGATAAGACCGCCCAGTAAAGGAATCTCTGGAGTCTTGGTTTTGGGGACCCCCTCTGCCCCTAAAGGGGCATCTTCCACCATTGTAACCCCCTCTGCCTCTGGGGAAATCCCCACCATGTGCGTTACGGAAAGGACCCTAAGATTTCTTGTGCCAGATTTTCCCACTCCTCTGGTTCCTGGAAAAAGAACGTTGAGGTTTGGAAAAATGTAGGCCAATGGCAGACAGCTTTCTGTCTTGCTTGCACCTGGCTAGCGTGTCCTTCACTTTAGAATGAAATAAGGAAGATTGTTCAATAGGGGCGTTCAAAAAGGAGGACTTGAAGTCTGTGAGGTCGCAGATGTGCATCCAGGCATGACGTCTCATGACTATGCCTGCACCCGCAGCTCTGGCCGCCCCTTCGGTTGCGTAGGAGAGCAGCCTCATGGATGAACTGGAAATAGATTCAAGGGTGGAAAGTTAAGAGGCAACCTTGTCCCGTACCTCATCAGAGACTTGACCCGCAAGGGATCCAGAAAGTTTGGCAACCAGATCTCTTTTGAGTCTCGTGAAGTGTGCCAAGTAGTTCAGGGACCTGATAGCACAAAGGTCGCTGAAGCAAAGACTCGCTTCCCCAACCTGTCCACAGCCTGAGACTCCCTGTTGGGTGGATGGACAGTAGGACTTTCTTCTGCTAGATCCTTTTTAGTGGCCACCACCATAGCATCAACTGGTAATCCTCTGGACCAGTGTGGGTGGTCTTCCGGGGGGGGGGGGGATCTTATCAGGTATCCGGGGAATGGCCTCAATAGAGTCAGGGTTCTGCCAAGCACGCTGCACGATGAGCTGGATCAACTCTGCGGTAGGTGGGGTCATCCAAGAGGTAGAAGGCCGGCAGCAAAAAGCCTGGAGGAACATGGATTCCTCAGAGGAGGGGTTGGAGGGCTTCCAGCCACCTCTTTGTTTTAATACTTCCAGGATGTCTCCAAAGGAGACATCATACAGGGGTGACCGTGGGGACCCATCCCCATCATCGTACTCCGTGTCTTCTATCAAAGACTCTTCAGAGGAGTCTATGTGCTTCTTCTTGCACGCCTTCTTCCGAGGAGGTTCCTCAGTGGGAATATCTGAGGAAGACTCGGAAGGGTGAGTACCCTGAATTGGGGTTTCCTGAGGCTTCTCCTCCCGGTGTCCCGGGGAAGTGGCTCGTGGTAGCTGTAGCTCAGAGGGAGCAGAATGAAGTTCTGACATTGGAGGAGTGCTTCCCGATGCAAGCACCCACTCCATCACCCGTAAAACAGGCCCGCCCAAAGAGGATTGGGAGTCCGGAACAGAGAAGGACGACCTCGAAACCGGGGTCACACCCCGCTCCGTCATACATGCTCCCAGAGATGGTGCCTCAAAAGCAGGATTGGTGCAGGTGTTATCCCCAGATCCGAGGGCAGAACTGATAAAACACTCGGAACCATGCCCCGAACAGAGGATTCTGCCCCCCAACCATGAGTCTGAGGAAGGGACGGTTCCGTCGGAACTGAAAATCAAAGGGATGGCTCAAAGTTTCAGTGACAGTCACTGTCAGTGCCGAGGAATGGGGGTTCCACAAAAGACGTCGGAGCAATGGGCTTCAGAACCGATGGGTCCAAAGGAGGAGTATACGTTGGAGTCCTAGGAGAGATAGACCCAAGTCCCAGAGGGGGATGAGTCTTTGGAACATTTGGTATTCCTCTGGCCATTAACAGCTGATCCAACAGGCGCACCACATCAAGTTTAGATAGACTCCTGGTGGACCTTGTGGATACTCCTGAAGGGGAGTTGGGTCGATCCAAAAAAGGGCTGTACATCTGGCCTAGGAATGGATCCAAAGAGGGGGAGTATCGGGTCCATGGTGTCTGAGCTAATGGCACCATAGTCTCTAATTTGGAGATAGGAAGCAAAGGTATCAATGGTGTAGTAAAAGGGCTCGGTGCCAATGGGGCACTCGGGAGTCGATGACATCAGTTCCACAGTAGTGGCAGAGGTCGGTACTGACTTCAGTGTAGTCGAAGGCAAGATCGGTCCCGTAGCTGAAGGAGTCCGTGCCGAAGGAGGTGCTGACATCAAAAGTCTGGTAGAATCCAAGACGGCTCGAGTCATAATGGTGCTCAGGAACAGCAAAAGTTGGAGCAAAAAGTAGCAATTCTATGCTCCGAGGAAGTTTTGTGGGCCTTATGTTTAGGAGTCTTACCTCTATCACCAGCAGGAGAAGAGGGATCAGAGTGGGGATGTTTCTTTGTCCTTCATTGGAGGGGTTGAGACCTCCGATACAGAAAGGGCCTCTGAGAAAGGAGAAGCAAGAAGGCCTTTCAAAATCAATGTATTCTTTCGTTCATTCAGCATCCGCTGACTGAAACTTTGACAGATCTGACGGGGGGGGGTTGAAGAGAAGGATGAGAAACCCCCAGACAATAAACACAGTAGTCATGAGATTCGCTATTAGGGAGTTTAGCACTGCAAGAGGTGCAATGCTTAAACCCTGAAGATCCTTTTTTCTCAGACATGTCTATATATGCAAGGTTGTGTCAACTGTTACACCAAGGTTTACTAACAATGCGACTGACAGTCCAAGGCAGCCACAAACACACTAACAACAAGTTTAATAAACTATTCAGGAAAGTTAGAGGAAAGAAGATACCAACAATGGTATCAAGAGATACCACAAGGGTAAAAGGGAGGACGTACCAGCGATGGTAAGAAGAATTACCCAATGGGTAGAGTTAGGGAAAAGAAAGTTACAAATAATTCTAAATGAGTAAAGCAGAAAAGGAGGAAGTATTAGAAAGTTTTAGAAAATGACTAGATAGAGATATGTATCAAAAATATACCACTTAGCCTGAGAGCTCAGCGAAACCCGGCTATATGGCTACACAGCAAATGAGATCTGAGGTAACAGGGAAAAGGGCATTGTGGGTAGCAGCTTAGCTCAAGAGTTTTTGGTGTATGCAAGCTTGGTATTAGGCCGACACTGTTCCGAGGGTCTCTGAACCGAACCAATCAGTGATGAATGGAAAGAAGATTAACAACATCAGATAATGATTTAGATACTACATCTGCAAGATTCCAAATGCACTGTGGAACTTTTCTTAACTAATGCAACAGATGAGCTCATCTTCCTACTCCAGCACACAGACAATGTAACTGAAGGAGATCACTGGAAAGGTGACAAGTAACACACTGACTCACTGCAGAAAGAATGTTATGCTATCAGTGACTGAAGTTTGGAAACAGACTTGCTGAGGTGGTACAGATGGCCAAAGAAAGAAATGGTAGTGGTTAAAAGTTAGCTCTTTTCTCAGGTGCTACAAGGAAATGACTGCAGTGGCATAAGCATTTAAAGGATATGTGGCATTTGCAAGTGCCACACACACTTGCAGCATTCTCTCACGGTTGTGACATATCTTTTCATGAAAGCCTTTGAAGTGAATAACTGGTGCAAAAAAAACCTATGATTTTGTATAACTGACTAATTAACACTCAAAGGCATCAATAAAGATGACTGTCAAGAACCCAGAGATAAAACACTGCTCTGCCTGGAAGGTCTGGATTCTTCTGTCCTTATCAAACGGGTAAACAGAAGAAGCAATGGGAGAATAACAGTCACCAGGGTAGTGAGTTCTGTAAAAAGAAGATGGCATAATATCACTCGGAAAGCAAAAAATCAGACATACGGGTCAATGGCTCTCCAGGTCTGCAATATAACAAAAACAGCTGGATAAGCAGGTCTGGTATCACACAAATACAATCAATATGATAAACAGTATTAATGAAACTGCCAGACTGGTGGAAACACACCTTCCACATCAGCCCATTGATGCAAAACAAGTATTAGTTGTACTGCCAGTGCTGAGAATTCAAGAACAATCTTTAGCTATCCTGAGATATCCTCCCCTCCCCCCAATTAACAGCTGGTGAGTCGCTGCAATAATATTACTGCTGGATAATCATAAGCAGTAGCACAAATGCACCAATGAAAGAAAATATACGGCAAAAAACAAGTAATGATGGTGACATGCTTCTGTATGTACAGCTATCATGGATGTCACCTGGAAGACCAGGAAAGACCACCAGTTCAAAGCACAGATACACAAAGAGTGAAACAGTGGATCCACTCACAAAATCAGAAAAGAATCTTAAATAGTAATTCGGAGAGGTATATATAAACCCTACTGCCTTCCTAGTATAGGGGAGTACATATGGATAGGATGAATAACTGTAGGGGTTCACAGCATAATGAACAGGACAAAACTGAGGCATGCCAAGTAAAGCTGACAACAACAAATTAAGAATGAGAGAAGAAAAAAATAAAACTATTTAAAAAGAATTACCTGTTTTGGGTTTTACAGCACGGAGAAAAAAGTTTTGTTCATTGAAAATCCTTCCTTCTTTTGTATCCTAAAAACAGAAAAACAAAACAAAACTAAATATACCCATTAAACATTCTACTAAAGTACAGTCACACGAGTACTCCTTGTAACAGCAGATGTTTGACACCATGTTCCTGCATGTCTAACCACATTCCTGCATGTCTAACCATCAAGGTTAGAAAACTTTGTTCTAGGCATGTCAGCTGGTTTCAGATTGTTCCCTGTAGTGGATACCATGCTCTTCTGCATGCCACTCAATGGCTGACTAAGTGCTAGTCAAGAGCTCTGAAGCTGAACTTGGTACCCAAACTGGAGGGGGCATGTCCATTAAATGGATCACTGTTACCGTAGCCTTAGCTATACGGATTACATTCTGCAAAGGGTATAACTGGCTGGCTTCCAAAGCATCAAGGCACCTTCCATGTGCTCAAAATGTCAAGCAGCTAGAGCTGAACTGACTAAAAGAAAAGTTTGGGCGCCAAGCCCATCAGAACTTTACTGCTGTCGAACAATACACTTCTGTGAGACTTCTGTGGGTTGATGAGCAGCTTATGCTGTTCCCTTGCAGATAAGTTCCCTTTGGGAGAAAAAAAAACTTCCATTTAATAATTTTGATTATTATTGATACTTTAAATTTAGGAGTTTGTGCTCTAATGACTGTCATGAGACTGCACTCTACTTTCAAACAGGATTTTACCTGTCAATTTAAAAGTTGTTTTAAAGTACTTGAAAAACATTTATTTTCAGTACTGACACTGTTTATTTTACTTTGTGCTGCTGCTAGTGTTTTAAAGTACTTTTTACTGTGTGTGCCTATGAGAAAAAGTGATGTTTACAAACTTTTTGTTTTTACTGGCATTTGCTGCCTATTTTCCCTGGGAGAGAAGCACCATTTTCAGCTTGACCATGGAAAAACCTGTTGGTCTCATGGCTGGTCCTTCTTCAAGCCACAAAAAGAAGTAGTTAAGCAAACAGCCTTTCCCATCACAGCAGGCTAGCAATTTGCCTCAGCTGGACTGGGGGTTAGCCACGTCCTCTACAGTTGTTGGGGTCTCATCAGTGGGCAAGGGAGAGACACACTCGTCGATTCTGGAAGAGGGAACAAGAAAGGCTTCCTTGTTTTGTCAGTATGTTATGTCCATTCCTGGAGAAGCTGCTGCTGGTATTAAATACACTGCAGGTCCCATTTTTTCCTGATAAAAAGAAATAGAAAACTAAATATCTATCTATTCCTCCTCAAATTTCCTTAGACAAGTTGTCTCAGGGTTTGATTCAGGATTTTGATCCTTATTATAAAGTACTTTCTGTTAAAAGAAAGAGGGACACCTCCTTTCTGGAACAGATTCAAGATTCTGAATCTGGATAGCAGGATAAAGGAACAGGCACGGGGGGGGGGTTCTCCTCAGATTTCTGATTCAGACTAAGAAGAGAGCTCAGTTTCTGACTCACTGTGAGGGGTTCTTTTAATTTAAGACTATTTCTAGAAGGTACCAGTGTTTTCAGTGGGAGAACAGTGATATTTCTCAGTCCTTAAGAAATACTATCAGCTGTTACAAAAGGAATGTCCAGAACCTCTACCTATTCCTCCAGTTCTATCAACTTTGGATGATGTTTGTATTTACTGTCTGCAATTTTCCTGATGGTCAGCCAGCTGTCAATAAAAAGGCAGCTACGGTATATAAAGTTCCTCAGTATTTAAGATTTTATGCTCTTTCCAAACCTGATCCAGCAGCTACAGCTTAGTTAATCTTTCTGCTGCTAAACACTTAGCTAATTCTAATTCTACTATTTCCGACAAAAATGGGAAGTTATTGAGAAGTATGGAAAACTGTGTATGCTTCTGCAACTGATTTTCAGACTTTTGAATTCTTAGGCTCATATGTTAAGGTTTGTCCTGACTAACTGTGAAAGCAGTTTCTTCTTGTGAGGGAAAAATCTGCTTTAAATAATTTAATTTCTTCTATTGTCCAAGTCACTGCTTATTGTATACAGTACATTTATGACTCTGTTGATACTTCTTCATGGACTATGACTACGGGTAGTGTTTTGAAGAGATGTGCATGGCTCTGTTCTCAGAATCTCCCAGGTAATGTTAAAAATGAGATTTTAAATTAACCTTTGGACAGAGATTAAGTTTTCGGCCTATCTGCTGCAGAAGGATCAAAAAGTGTGATGAAAGGGGTAAGTTGATACAGGGAATCTACTTTTTCAGTCCTCCTTTTCCAAATTTTCCAAGGGCTTCTCTAACTCCTCATCCAATTTTGGCAAGAAACAAATAGTCTCAACAAAATTCAGATAAAACATACATTTAAGAAGAAATCACAAGGGGAATTCCAATAAGAATTTTGGAAACTCTCAAAACCAGAGTCCAGTAAGTCAGAATGACTACTTAAGAAACTTTGTTCCCCCCTCCCACTCTGACAGAACCCTTTTTATTCAAGAAAGTCTGAATCTCCACTTTTCTCTTTGGCAACAGGCAGTTTCATACAAATGGGTTCTGAAGATCATGCATGAAGATTACATATGGCAATAAGAGAAAATGCCTCCTTACCAGGGGGTATTTCCTTATCCTCCAGACCAGACTCTATTTCTGTCCCAGAAACGATAGAAACAGTTGCCCCTTCCTAGGTGGGAAAGGGTTTTTTATTCAAGGATGTTTTTAGTGTCAAACAAAGAAAATATTCGGAGACCAGTTCTGAATCTTTCCTAAGCCTGTGTGCGATAGTGCCCAAATTCAAAATGATATTACTTCACAACCTGTAACATTTTCTTCCTCATTCAAATTTCTTAGCAACACTAGATTTAAAAGATGCTTATCATCACATTCCTATTCATCCAGACCTCAGGCATTTCTTAAGATTTTGTTCTTCTGGATCACATTATCAGTTCCCTGCCTTTCCATATGGACTATCCACTGCACCAAGACTTTTAAAGGGTTTACAATTAAAATGTCAACATTTAATTGCATGACAGCCCCCTCCTCGACCATGGTAGGAGCAACAGTCGGAATGTCGACGTTCATGTGTACGTCTGTTCAAAAGGATGTACACAAGGCTGGGACGTAAAGCATGGCTGGCAATGAGAGTTGCTACTAGTAATATCGACAAAAGTTGCCGATCTCATTGAGTCAACCTTACGACCTACTTAATATGCATGAGTCGAGGTTTTCCGTCGTGGAAATAACCGTTCGCGCTTCTGACTTTCGTTCATTTGATAGTAAACCCTTTTAAAGAATTGTTTAGCTCCAGTTATAGCTCACTGCAGCCTGCAGGGTAGCCACATTTTTCCATGTTTACACAACTTGCTTGTTGCAGGGGTCTTTTACAAAGTGTCAGGAATTTCTCTCTTGGATGAAAGATCTCTTACACAAGCTGGGATTTCAAGAGAGCATTCAAAAGTCTTTCACGACATCTTCACATAGGTCTGTGTTTCTGGGAAGTGAACTAGACACCACAGTTCAAAGAGCTTTTCTTCCGCAGGAAAAATCGATCTACATCTAGATCCATTTCTAGGGTTTTTCACTTAGACCTTAGTCACTGCGAGGAAGCACCTTAGGATTTTTGGTCTCATGGCTTCCATGATTTTCATGACATCCCTGGCAAGACTCCACATGAGAAAGATACAGTAGTAGCTGAATTATCTTTGGTCCCAGCACCAACACCCCTTGTCTTTTCAGATCCTAGTGCTGGGGTTATTCAGAGAGAAATCACTTGATGGAGACAATGGACATCCTTAAATCCAGTTCTCCCCTTCTCCTTCCTTGTTCCAAAGTAATCAGTCATGTAAGACGCCTCAGACTTTGCGTAGGGAGCAGTTCCAGATGGGATAAAAGTGCAAGATGTGCGGGACAGGACCCCCAACACCAAATTACTTCAATTGACTGCATGAAGGATAGGGTCTTAATTCCTTTTAGGGATCTGTTTATTGAGGACGTGCAGCAGGTACTAATGGAGGCAAGAAAGTCTGCTAATAGAAAATCATACATTAACAAATGGAAAAGGTTTTCTAGTTGATGGCAATAATACAACCATTACCCATTCAGGGCTAGTTGTTCTCTGGTTTTACAGTATTTGTGAGAATTACTATCCTATGGCCTTTCTTACTCCCGTGTCAAGATTCATTTATCAGCCATTTCAGCATGTGTGCCCATAGAACCTCTTCTTTCGATCCATCCTCATGTGAAAATGTTTTTGCACAAGAGGACTCCAAGAAAAATGATGGCCCCTCCTTGGGATCTTAATTTTGTGTTACAGAAGCTAACACTTGCTCCATTTAAACCAGCTACACTGGCTAGACTTGAGGTTAACAGGGAAAACAGTTTTACTGATTGTTCTGACCTCTGCAAGAAGAGTATCTGAGTTGCAAGCTCTTATGATAAGCCAACCCCATCTCATTTTCCACAGGGGCAGGGTTTCTTTGATAACTAATCTTTCTTTTATGGCTAAAGTGGTATCCAAGATTATTTTAAGCCAAGCTGTCCATTTCTCTGTTTTCTTTCCTGAACCCCAAAATAAGGCAGAAAGGATAATCTACAGCTTGGATATCCACAGACAACTCAGGTACTATCTTGATAAAACTAAATCTTTCAGATCTTCAGACCAATTGCTCATTTCTTCTGAAAGTAAGAAAAAGGGACAATGTTTGTCAAAACAGACTATTTCCAAATGATTCTCTAAGGCTATTACCTTTTATTGTACTCACCATAACAAAACTAGTCCAGGAAGGGTCAAGGTCCACTTTACCAGGGTCTTGGCTTCATCTACAGCTTTTTGCAAAGGGTTGAATTCTAGAAGTATTCAAGAAGCAGCAACTTGATCCTCTGTGCATACTTTCACAAAGTACAAGCTGCCTTCTCTAGGTCAGGCTTTGCAAGGACTACTCCCCAGCAGCTCCTGGACACTTCTTCTCCTACTTCCCAAATGTAGTAAACTCGGGTAATCTACTCATGTAGCTCAGGCTACTGCAGCGTTGATCAATATGATAACTATAGTATAGTTATGTAAGCAAACTTACTATAACAGTATATATTTGAATGATCACTGATGCAGTAGCTGCTACCTCCATCCATCCCTCTTATTTTTTCTTTGTATGTTGTTTATGCCAGGATGTGAATATTTATTTTTTGTTCTTCCTAGCATGGTCCTTTCAGGGCTCAGTGTCCCTCTCTCTGTTGCTAGAAAAGCTATGAAGGTCTTGGTGCCACATATTGTCTTTCAGTCAGCTCATCTTGAGTTGCTTGACTGTTTGGGCACTTGGAAGGTCCCCTAAAGCTTAGTAAGCTGGCCAGCTGTTACATCCTTGGCAGAGATATAACCCATATCGCTAAGACTACTACAGCAGTGATCATTCAAACATCTGCTGCTGTGGTATTTACTTACACAACTGTACTTTCAACACCAGAAACTCATTTTTCCAAGTTATTTACATTTAAATACCTTTTATTCATTTATTTGCTTTTATTTACTGGGTTTGTTCAACTGGTATTAGTCAAAAACCCATTCTGAATGGAGGCCCAGGGAGAAAATCCCCTACATTTTTAAACAGACATTGCATAATATACATGAACAGACATTAAGCAGTATGTTACCAATTACACGAACATTTGCTAAATTAGATTACATTCATATGAAATAAATGCAAGTATCACAGTATGAAAGATAGTTGGAGATTAGTAGTTGCCACTGAGCAAATGAAAAGGTGTAGTAGTGGGTTTGTCCAATCGATAATAGATAATGTGATTAATGCTTAGAAATGCAAAGAAATGGGGGTGAGGGAAGGCACTAGGTAGGGCAGAAAATGTTAATGTTGCTGCTGAGAGGTGGATTATAAGACAGGTTCATAGATAATTAGATAATTACATATATGACTATCATAAGGTTTATATTTCAGGTATAGAGGCAGGGTTCTGCAATGTCATAAAACTATACATATGGCTGGGGGATGCTGATCAAACTACTTAGGCATTAGTGAAACTGGTTGTGGAGCACAGAATTCTGAATGAAGAGAAATGGTTTAATGATATGTTAAGATGAAAATAACACAAGCATTTATTCTGGAGATATGCAGGATCAGATCCAATGACTTTACAGGTGAAGTTTTAATGTTGTAAATGAGTTTGTATTCTGAATTATTTCAGTGGTACTGGGATGCGGTTCCAGAGTTTAGCTAAATTATTTGACTCAGTCACCTGCAGTAGTAGATGATTTGCATATAGGGATTATTGATTTCTCTCTACAGCGTACAGTTCTATGGGAAGAGTAGTGTATTCAATTGTTAAGGGCTTGGCAATTTTTCTGGCGTACAGAGAATCCTGATTATTGTAGCAATCTGAGAAAGAGCTAGGTGAAGTGGTAGTTCTAACCAGTTCAATTCCCTGACAGCTAGACAATGGTGTTGTATTCTGTTATAGTTTACTGCAAATCTGGCTATTTTATTATAACATTGCTTAGGTTTGAACAGTTGTGAAACATTACAGTTAGTGAAGATTGGGGTAGCATGGAGGAGGAATAAAAGCAGAGGCCATCAGTCTTCTGGCTCTGTCAGTAAGGGAGGTTTTTGCACTGTATAATGTATCTAGTTTTTGAGAAATTTTTTATCTGCCATTCTGGGTATGTTGATAGTGACAGTGTTTGTTGACACTGCAGTGTCAATGCCTTTTCTTGGCTTTTTTTGTCAGTCGACCTTTTTCTTGTTAGATGTTATATACACGATTGCTTTACATTTTACTGAACGATTCTTTGGTTGCTAAAAGTACAGTTGTGTACCACTTACCATAAATGTAGATGTTCGAGTGTATTCACTGTTGCAGTCATTACACATGGGTTATCCTGCTGGCAGGCTACCCTCAGTCGGCCTGAGTTCCAAAGTCTAGGTCTGGCGTTGGTTGCTGTCGCCTCTTACCTGACGTCAGTGCATCAGGGGTATAAAAGATGCAGCCGATGCCATTTTCTTCAGTTTTTCTTGCCCCAGATGTCAGGTGCCCCCAAAAGGGTAGGCTAAAAATATGCCAATAAAACATGCATGCACCAAAATATATATGATATACTTTCATCTACAAGCAAATACACCACAGAGGTTGTATAGACAAGACAAGTGCAGATAAGTTCCAGCAAAGATAAGGGGGATGGAGGGTGGGTAACCTGGACTGCAACAGTGAATACACTTGAACATCTACATTTATGGTAAGTATACACAACTGTACTATGTTCTTCGTGTTTCACTGTTGCAGTCATAACACTTAGGTTGAATCCCAAAGCTATGGTTGGGTGGCTGGAGCTAAATAGCATTAGGAGCGGCTATGAGGCCCTGCAAAACTGCAATGGTAAAGCCTGCCCTGGATTTAGAGTAGAGTGGTAAATGATAGTGCTTTGTAAAGGTGTGCACTGAACTCCAGGTAGCAGCCTCTAAAATGTCTTTGGTTGGTACTCCCCTGAGGAAGGCTGCTGAAGTGGCTGCTGCTCTGGTTGAATGTGGCCTAATGCCCTAATGCTTGCCATGTTGTGAATAGCAGAAACGAATGCAGTGGCCTATCCACTTTGAAATAGTCTGCTTAGAGATGGCCTTTCCTAGTGATCCTGCAGCATATGCCACTAATAGTTGCTCAGTCTTTCTGAAAGCCTTGGTTCTGTTCAAATAGAAGCATAGCGGTCTGTGTATGTCCAAAGAATGCAGAATTCTCTCCCCCATATTCTGTGGGTTTGGATAAAAAGTAGGCAGATGAATAGTCTCGTTAAGGGCCACACTGGACACCTTAGGCATAAATGTTGGGTTGTTCTTCAGAGAAACCCTGTCTGGATAAAAAATGATAAAAGGTTCCACAGCCAAGAGTGCCTGTAGCTCTGAGACTCGTCTAGCAGAGGTTATTGTTAGGAGCAGAGCTGTTTTCCCAAGATAAAAAATTTGATATCAGCTGTAGTGGCTGGCTCAAAAGGGGGCAGAGTGAGTTTTTCCAAAACATAATTGAGGTCCCATGCAGGTACTGGTGATCTCCTTGGAGGCCTTAAGTTTTTGGCTCCTCTGAGGTACTGCCTTAACAAAAGATGAGAAAAGATTGGTGGCTCTGTATTGTAATAAGCCGAAATGGGAGAGGCATGAATTTTAATTGATGAAAAAGATGGGCCTTTGTCCAGCATCTCAGTTAAGTATTGCAAAATCTGAGGAATATTTGGTACTGCTGTGTCAATTCCTTGTGCCTGGTTCCAGGCACAGAATCTCTTCCATTTTCCAGCATAAGATTTTCTAGTACTAGGCCTCCTGGCCTCCAAAATGACATCCATCACCGCTTTAGTGAGAGGTGTTGTTTTGTATGACTACATTATCCGCCATTCTGCCAGATTTAAGGTCTTGAGTTGGCTGTGCAGGATCTGATGGTTTTGTTTGGACAGTAGATGAGGTATCTGAGGTACGGTCCAGGCTGGGCCAATTGAGACAAGTTCCTTAGGATTGGATACCAGTACTGGCAAGGCCAGTCTGGGGCAATCAGTATCATTTGTGGCTTCTATTGTCTGACCTTGAGGAGTACCTTGGGGAGGAGAGGCAGTGGAGGAAAGGCATATACTGTTGTTTTTCCAGCTGAAAGACAGGGCATCCACTTTCCATGTTTGTCTGTGATAAGTCCTTGTGCAGAATCTCTTTAGTTGGCAGTTGTGAGGAGAGGCAAATAGGTCTATGTTCGAGCATCCTCATTTCCTTGTTATCATGTTGAAGACTTGTGGATCCAATTTCCACTCATGGGGATCCATGAGGTTTCTGCTTAGTTCGTTTGCCAGAGTATTTACCTTTCCTGGCAGGAATTGTGCCTGCAGATGTACTTGGTAAGTCAATGCTGTGTCCCACAAAGTCATGGGTAGTCGGCATAGTGGGTAAAAATGAGTGCCTCCCTGCTTGTTTATATACCACATGACCGTGGTATCGTCTGTCTTTATCAGTAGTTGTACCGGATGAAGTAGGTCCCTGAAGGCTGTCAGGGCATTCTGAACAGCTAGCATCTCTTTTTGATTGATATGTAGATGCATTTGGTTGGCGGACCATGTGCCTTGAATACATCTTCCTGCCATGTGGGCCCCCCAGGCATAATATGATGCATCCGTTGTTAATGTCTGCCTGGCTGGGGATAAGGTGAATGGCTGTCCCTTGTTCTGGTGACAGGCCTTTGCCCACCATCGAAACTCCTGTTGCAGGCAGGGAATAAGAGTAATTATTGTTTCCAGGCTGTGGCAATGCCGAGTTCAAACACTTTTTAGGTACCATTGAAGTTTCCTCATATGCAGTCTTGCATATGGAATTAGTAGAATGCAGGATGTCATGAAGCTAAAGCCTGCAGTACTTTTCTTGCAGATAACTGGGCCTTTGCAGCCAACAGATTGAAATTGGTAGTCAGTTGTCTTTGTCTGGCGTGAGATAAGCCATCAGGGCAGTTGTATTTAAGCTTGCACCCAGGAATATTATCTCTTGAGAGGGTACTAGTTTTGATTTCTGTTCGTTGACTGTGTACCCTAGGCATGGTAGTAATCTCTCTACAAACGCCAGATGCTGTAGTAGAATGTCCTTGTTCTCTGCTTGAATGAGGCAGTCATCCAAGTAAGGATATATTTATATTCCTCTTTGTCTGCAGAATGCAATTACTGGTGCCAGGCACTTTGTGAAGACCCTGGGCGCAGTAGATAAGCCAAAGGGCAGTGCAGAGAATTGGTAGTGCATTGAGCCAGCTTTGAATCTGAGGTATCTTCTGCATTTTTGTCTGATTGGGACATGCAGGTATGCCTCTTTTAGGTCTGAAGTCACAAGCCAAGCCTTCTTGCCCAGCATGGGCAGAAGCTGCTGTAAAGTCAACATTTTGAATTTTGGTATATCCAGATATGTGTTTAGAATAGATAGGTCCAGTATTGGTCTCCAGGCTTTGTCCTTTCTGGGTACCAAGAAAAGTCTTGAATAAAATCCTTGTCCCTGTTCTTGCTCTGGTATTTGTTGAATGGCCCTCATGTCCATGAGGGATGAGACTTGTTTTTGTGCCTCTGCCCATTGTTTTTTTGGCAGGTCTGGCCAACCGTTTGCCCTTGGCAGGGTATGAAAGTGAAACTTGTAGCTCTGTGACACTATGTCTAAGACCCAGTTGTCCTAGGTTATTATGTGCCAATTTTGAGAAAAAAGTGCTAGTTTTCCCCCTAAAGGTGCTGCAAGAAGATAAGTGCTTGGTGCAGGCAGGGGGAAGTCATTGGGACTATTTCCTGTAAGGCTGTGATTTGTCTTCTCCACTTTTGGAGGTAGAAGCACCCCTTTGTTTAGACCTGTATGAACCTTGGGGCTGGGATCTGCCTCTTGGGTGCCTGTATCTGCCCCTTTGTGGTCTGTCGGACACTGGAAAGGACCAATTCTTTGTAGGCCAGTGTCTGCTAAATCTTGGAGGCTGTACCTGTAAGAAATCCTTGACTGTTTGCGTAGATTTAGCTTTGCCCTCCATTTTCTTTAACACCTCTTCTGCTTTAACACCAAACAAAGTATCATGCTGTAATGGAGCATCTAATAATTTTGCTTTAACATGATCAGGTAGATTTTGTTCCTTTAACCAAGCATGCCTCCTAATGACAGAACCCGTGACAGCGGCCCTGCAGGAGGCCTCCAAAAAATCAAAACCACATTGCAAAGTATGCTTTCCAACTTGTTCAGCTGCATGCAATAAATCCTGCATTTCTTGGTTTTCTGCACATTCAGAATTTATCAATATTTTCTGTTTAAGCAGTGACATAACATATTGCTGATATTTGAGCATATGAAACTGGCAATTTAAACCCTTATAGCCAAGGTAAGAGAAGTGTAAATCTTTTTTCCCCATCTGTCCAGAGCCCTAGAATCCCTGTCAGAGGGTGTAGGGTATTTTGCAGTGGAAGCCTTGACCTCTTTAGGGCCCTGAGAGATAGTTTCAGGGTCAGCAGCAGGGTTTTTGAAAAGGTATTTATGAGAGTCAGGGACCCTGTAGTACCTGTCCGGCTTAACAGGAGCTGGAGGTAAGGAGTCAGGGGTCAGACTGGACTCTGAAAATACATCATCTACAATGTCTAACACAGGTGGAATAGCTAGGGGCGTGTGTTGTGGGAGTAAAAGGAAGTCTCTGAGCCTTTTCTTAGATTCTGAATAATCTTGGCTCTCCCAGTGGAAAAGTTCCCTCATGGTATGTAAGGTCTCCCCAAAAGAGTAATCCTCAGGAGGAGAGGCTGAAGGGATAGATTCTTCAGCATCAGAATCCTCATAGGGAGGAAGAGAGAGTATTCCTGGTCAGAAAATGAATCAGAACAAATAGAATATGAATCTTTAGATCAGGTTTCTGTCTCTTGCCTAGGCCTTTTCTCGGGAGGGGTATGGGAACCCCTGATCAAAGTAATTAAGTCTTCAGCCATTTTGAGCATCTATTTTTTGGGCATGGAGGCCTGACAATGAGGCTGTTGTACTTGTTTCTTTGTCTTTAAAGGTGCTTTTGTCTTTGCCTTTGTAGCTGGAGTCGCTTTAATGTATAATTGAGTAGGTCTAAAGACACCCTCGGAAGCAGATGCCTGCTCAGCAGCTCCGGACCCATCTGAGGGGATTGTTTCCGAAGGTCCAATACCCTGAGCTTCCAGCGGCCTAGTCGATTCCACGTGGGAATCTGTAGCGGCCTGCAAGTCTAAAGTAGCGAGCGTCAGGGGCTGCGAAAGCGCCTCACTGAGAACCGGCGACTGGCTTAGAAGAAGCCTCGTCGTCGGTTTTGGACCTCGGATACCTGTCTTTTTCTTTGCATTTCTTGTGAATTCCAGTAGTCGGATGGCTATCTGGCGGCATAGTGTAATTAAATCTTCTGCCAAAATAGTGAAATGCAAAATCGTACCGATGCTTAATAGTGCGTTGGTTAAATCTAGCACAAAACCGACAACTAGCAACATCGTGGTCAGGGCCTAGGCAAGGCATACAGTAAGAATGAAAGTCCTTATGAGGTATTTGCTTCCCACAAGAAATACAATTATTAACTTTCTGACATCGGTCTGGAGCAAGAAAAAAGTTTTCCCCAACAGGGTACTTAGCTTTTAATGAAGACTTCAGATCTGAAATTCGAACATGAAAATCTCAGTGGTTGGCTGACTGGCACTTGTGAACTGCTTCTGCTTCGGGTACCGCGCGGCAAGAAAGACTGAAGAAAATGGCATCGGCTGCATCTTTTATAACCCTGGCGCACTGACGTCAGGGAAGAGGCGATAGCAACCGACGCCAGAACTAGACTTTGGAACTCAGGCCGACTGAGGTTAGCCTGCCAGCAGGATAACCCAAGTGCAATGACTGCAACAGTGAAACACGAAGAACATCTGTAATGCATGTTGTTAGTTTGTGTGACAAGCAGATTTAGCGAATGCTAAATTGTCATTTCTTTTATTTGTTGATAAAGGTGAGTGATGGTGCATTTGGGGTGGGTGTGTGTGGGTTAGGGTTAGAGTAGAGGTCAGACAACAGAATAGGTTTAATGTGTGTGTGTGTTTGTGTGTTTTAGGGTCACAGGAAGGAAGAAGTAAGGGGACAGCTTTAGTGCATGTGGGAATGTTTGCAGGTTAGGCAAGGAGATGTATTTAATGTATGTTCAAGGGTTTGTGGGTTAGGTGAGGGGATATATTTAGGTTAGTTGGTAGTGTTACGGAAAGGGTTTTTCTAAGGTTAGGTGCATGTTTTTTTTTCTATCCTTGTAGTATTATGAATGTAATCGCACAAATAAATAAAATGTCATGGAAAATACAGTATTTTGCTAGACTAAATTAAGTCCTTCTAGTGTATGACAGAAGTTAACATTTGTGTAATCATACAGACCACTTACATTAGACACTGAAAGAAGACTCTATGGGTTGCAATAAATAAGCATCATAAGAATATTTAATAATCTATTTAATTTAGAATTAAGCGCAGAAAGAAATGTGCATCTGTATAACATTAACAGCTCTTCTTGTTTGCATTTCTTACACATTGGGATATATTTTCTCAGCAAGTACTTAAGTTTTATATTTTTCTTTTCAGAAATAAATCTCAGTCTTTACTAATCAGCAACATATTTTACAAATAAATAATGTAATTGGTGCAATCCGCATGCATGCTGCACAGGTAAATTTTTCATCTGATACCAACCTCTACAATCTCATCAAACCATGTTTATTTTGCTAGCACAATAAGTTTCAGCACATTCCACTAAGTACAAACTTCTCAACATTTCAATTAACATACAGACAATCCCATAAATTCAATTCCTCCTCTGAATGTTACTTACCAGTCTTCCACTTACACAGTGCCAGTTACTGTTAACTGATGAGTATGGCTTTCACATATTAACTACGCCCTGTTTTCATTCTCTTGGTAGTATGGATTTAGCCATTACCTGATATTTATATAAACTACTGCTGCTTACATATGCCCTTGACAGTAAACTTTAAAAAGGCAACCAAGGAAACACATACTCAATAAAATTGTTAAACATGCAAATGTTTACATAGTGGGTTCACTTTCAATTTTTATCAGCATATCTCAAAGTTATATACTTTTATCCTTTTCAGAGGGGTGTGCTATTCTCTATCCGGATATCTCAGACCAGGCAGCCACCTTTGTATAAACTTCTCCTTTTTATTTATTATATCCCTTTCCTCATCTTCTCTCATTATATTAATTATTCTTATAACCCCATCTATTTTTTTTTGGGGGGGGCTCCCATTTCCTGGTGATAGCTTTTTTTTTTTTTTTTTTTTTTGCTACCAGGATCACTACCTGCATCTCCTCCCATTTATTCTGCATTACATCCATGCCCTCCTAAAGATCTAGAAAGCAGGTTTTGCATGGACTTGTCATGCCTTCCCAGTAACTGTATTTAACTGGAATGTCCTGGTATATTCCCATAACAAATCACACTTCCAGAATATGGGTTCCTAATCCCCTGCCGCATGCATGTGACAAATACAACAGGTCATGCCTACTGACTGGAATGTTTTTGCTATCCTTACTAGTATATAAAAATAATTATGAAGACACCTCCAGGCAAATATTCTAAATTTGCATGATTTCAGTGTCTTCTCTGGGAGTCTGCATATTTCTTCCCATTGTTGGGAGAGATAGCTGTATTTAAAACAGCAGCCTTGCCAAGTCTTCTTGGCCCCTTCACAGTTCCAGCTCTGTAATCTTTATATGTGATAGTATTCTCTTCTTCTATTCTATTCCTTTCCTAACTTCTTGGCCCCTTCACAGTTCCAGCTCTGTAATCTTTATATGTGATAATATTCTCTTCTTCTATTCTATTCCTTTCCTAACTTCTTGGCCCCTTCACAGTTCCAGCTCTGTAATCTTTATATGTGATAGTATTCTCTTCTTCTATTCTATTCCTTTCCTAACTTCTTGGCCCCTTCACAGTTCCAGCTCTGTAATCTTTATATGTGATAGTATTCTCGTCTTCTATTCTATTCCTTTCCTAACTTCTTGGCCCCTTCACAGTTCCAGCTCTGTAATCTTTATATGTGATAGTATTCTCTTCTTCTATTCTATTCCTTTCCTAACTTCCATTACCCAATGTATTACCACAGCCAGTCTATAACATTACCTTGTACTCATTTCATCCCCCTTTTTTCTTTCTTTAATTTTAAGTACAAATCCTGTTATGCTGTCAGATCTGAAATAGTTTCTTCGCCTTCTCCAATGTGATCTCTTCTAACCCTGTTAGCAAATGATCCCAATATTTCGGTAAGGCTATCTCCCTTATTCATTTCCCTGCAGTCATTTTAGCTTGCTTCTCTCTCACACTAGCCCCTATTAGAAGAATATCAGATACCCACTTTTTATATTCTGTCATTTGAAGCATTCCTTTTTAATTTGGTTTTCAAAGTTCCCAGTCAAAGTGGTAAATCTCTTTCCAATCCCATTCCCTCAAAGGGCTCCAGCAAGTCTTTACTGTGCAACTACCTGCACTTCTTAAACATGTCTTTCCAAACTGTCCTTAATGTCCTGTTCCGACATTTTGTGTAAAACTGTAATATTATTGCTAGTAATTTATCCAGGTCAGGTACCGATAACCTGCCTCTATCTTTTGGTACTGTTGGGTTTTTATAAGGGTACTCTTTGCTTGTCCATTGCTCAAGTAAAATATCTCATCCAATTTCTCAGTTTAAGCAGGTTCTTCCTTGTAAGGGATGTTCAGAAGGTTGTCCCGGGTAGAATAAGTGGGTTACTACATTTCAGATTAGAACCTTTTTTATTTAGTCTAAAGTTTTTCAATTTTGTACATTATTCTTTACCATTTGGAGAGTTTCTTTGTAGTATTTAACTAGCAACCTTTCGTATCAGCCTTTTTCCCCACACCCTTACATATTTAAATTTATCATGCTTCCACTGCTACATGATTGCCCCCTGCTTAATTCTTCTATCCTCTATACTGATAGTAATAATGTTAGTCTTTTCTCTGTTTATTTTGCATCCTGATATTTCTCGACATTATTTAATTTATCAAATAAGTTCTTTAGGACTTTCTGGTATAATCAAACTTAGGATAATATTGTTGACATAAAGAGCAACTTTTTTCCTCTCTACCCCACTTAAAGCCAGATACGTCAGAGTTTATAACAGCTGCTGCAAATGGCTCCAGACATCCAGCAAATAGCTATGGTGAAAGAGTGCACCCTTTGCCTTGTCCCAATTGTTAATGAAAATTCTTCTGAGCAAGACAGCATGTCTTTAACTGTGATTTAGCACAACTGTATATTCCCTTTAACCATTAGAGCCACTGTTGAGGCAAGCCCACTTTTTCTAACATATCAAAAAAGCCTTATTTTTTCAGGAAGAATAAATGTCAAGTACTACAGCTATGACTGCAGTTACCCATTAACTGAATATTAAAATTGTATGAAATGAAACCTGGATGATGAAAAAGAGTTAGGAAATTGGCTACAGGTATGGAGAAGGATATTACAGGTCATAACAAAGAATGCAAAGACTTAGCAAATGGAGATTAAGGGGCCTATCACTAAAAGAATTTGCTTTTCTTTCCTTTATTTTATGTTACTTGGGAGGTCAGCTGATATAAAGTGACATACATTTGCTGCAGAGCAAAAAGAGTGTGGTATTTTGGTGTCCATGGCTCACAGATTGGCCTGGTTTAGTTCTGCTAGGCCAGTAGGATGTGTGAGGAAATGGGCATTCTGAATGAATATGAGGAGTGATTTTAAAATATATCCTAGCTGTGCTTATACTGTTTGATAGTCTAGAGTGTGTTTGTAGAGATAAGAGTTGATAAAGAAATGCAAAATCTCTTTGGCCCCTGTTGATGCCATTGATAAGTAGTAGAAGTGTTCTAAGCAGAGGCATAATGTGGATTGGTACAGAATGAAACTGTCAGTGTGATCATAAGCAATAATGAGACGAATGGACCAGATGACAATATCTCTTTGTTTTAACTACAACCTCTTAGCAGGACAAATTATAAAAAAGAAAAATAAGTAAGAAGTGGTCCAAGGCTACAAGAAGTTACTTCTTCTAATCAGGATTTGAATATGGAATGGGATTAAATTAGAAGGAAAGGAATGGCTCAAGGAGATTTGGGTAAATATACAACATACTCTTTCAAGAAAATGTCATGGATATGACGGTTTACTGATAGGCTTTAGTAGTAAGGGTACAAATAGCACTGGGGATAGACAGGTAGTAGAACAGCAATGCTGGGATGAAGGGAAAATGCAAAAAGGTATGCTGTGTTGACAAAATAAATTATGCTATACATAACAAAAAATGAGTAAGATTAAGTGAGGGAATATGCAATTAAAGGAAGTAGAGAAAGTGAAGTATCCAGCTTACACCTCAATGTATAATGAGAAAGTGAAATGGATTATATAACTGATTCAGGTTAAAGTACTGAAGTATAACTAAATGCATCTGAAAATATGTCAAATGTTCTGTTAAGATTTGGACCCTAGCAAGACCTGACAATGCTGACTAGAAATATTAAACACTACTGATCATACGTTGCCTGAAGCAGGAATCAGAAAATATAACTATCAGTGTGTATGCTTTAATTTGGATGATTGCAGGAAGAAAAGTATTTTTACAGAATAAATTTAAAATCCTGAAGGAAAAAAACATCAACCCCAAAAATATCGGTGACAGAAGGTTGAAACACAAAATCCCTAATGACCTAACAAATGCTATGCAGGGTTACCCTCCACTTCCCCTGCTACTTATATATACACCGACTCAAGAGAACACACCGCAATGAAGAAAGGGCAAAAATCCAATTCCCACTGTGCAGTGATCTTGCACAACAAGCTACCAGCTTTTTAGCTTTTAGTTGTCTTTCAACCTTCTGTGGTCAATGTTTTCTGTGTCAGTGTTTTTGCCCATCATTTTAAATGTATTCTGTACACAGTTAGACGTTGCCCGTTCGATTCTCAGTTAGAGCGTCTTCTGTGTGGCGACATGTGTGAATGGGCGTTCTTTCGTTGAAGGTTGTGCATTAGGCCTGGCAAGCCAGCACGTAAAAATCTACTGCCAATCATTAGCAGACCGGAGTTCCGCTGTGACGACCCCTAACTGGGAAAAGCCGAAAGACACAAACAAATTTTTACATATTTTCTGAAGTTGGACTGGTTTGTATAACAGTAATGAAATTGTTATAAAAAACACGAAAAGCAAATGTTTCGGGACACTGTTGTCAGTCATAACCCAGTAACACCACTTGACTTGAACAATCTGCTAGAATATTTTGATGCTAAGGTGGACTGTCAAAGGCACTGGGCCTGAGGGACAGAGACAGGTCCCATAGTTCCATTAACATCCTGCACATCTACTACAAATGCCTGCCGACCTGCTAATTAATATGTTACATGACTGCAGTGCTGCCTGTAATAACATGAATTATTCCCTCTTTCAGGCTATTATTAGAAGATCACAAGATGAGGATGATGATCACCTTTTTCAAATTAACGTGAAGCAGCATCAATGAAGACAACTACACCAACTGGGCCACTCAAGAATCCAGGTGGGTGCTTCAATCCAAGTCTGAAACATTTTGTCGTCACCATCTAGATCAGAAATCAACCAGCACCAAAGTAAAACATTCAGACATTAAATGTTCCATAGAACAGTTTATTGCTTGTTGAACACGATACCAGATAAACCAGTCTCTGCTAAACGTCTTCCTTAGTATCAAATAATGTAATAAATTGAGGTCAATAAATAGATAAACATGACAAATACCCATCATCTTCAAAATTTCAAAATATTATTTCAAATAATTGTAATCAGTCCCTAAACCACTCTGCTAAAATCATTAAAAACTAATTCCTAAACCACACAGATACGTTTAATCATCCATGCCCTTTGATATTTTATATATATATATATATATATATATATATATATATATATATATATATATATATATATATACACACACACACACACACATACACATATTCATATGTATACTTATCTATAGCTAAATCTAATATATATATATATATATATATATATATTAGATTTAGCTATAGATAAGTATACATATGAATATGTATATGTGTGTGTGTGTGTATATATATATATATATATATATATATATATATATATATATATATATATATATATATATATATATATATATACACACACACACACACACACACACACACATACATTGTGTGCGTATATGTATGTATGTACATATTTATACACTCACATATATTAGATATATATACGTTCGTAGGACGATACTAGGCTATTGGCCCTGAGGCCCTTATAAGCCTAACAAGAATTTTCCCCATGTTCCCACAAAGTCAGCACCTGTTTCCCCTGTCCAGCAGGGACACCGGTGGGATTCCAGGAGTGCATTTTATGTTTCCCATCCAGTCATCCAGGTTCTTCTTAAAGAGGGCTAGTGAGGTACTCTGACACAGACAGGGAATCTATTTCACAGATGGGGGAGTCTTTGGGACACAAATCTATCCCGCCAACAAATTCTATTAATGTCACAAACCAGGTGAGCCCTTGCATGTGGGCTGCGCAAGTGGAGTTTGACTAACGGATATGCAGCAACTCGATCACGGCTGGGTCTGAAATGGCCTTGTATGCTAGACACAGGTCACCTCTGAGAAGTCTGTACGAGACTGACCTGTATGGGATAGGTGTTTGAGACCCTGGATTTTCCTGGTCAAGAGCCTCTGTGGTCTCTCCAGCTGCTGCATGTGCTTGGCAAGGTGCATGCCAAAGGAGGCACTGTACTCCATAATGTGCCTGATAAGGGAGGAGTACAAGGATGTTATGACCTCCTTGCTCCTGGGTGAAATACCCTTACCTATGAGGTGAGCAATGTAGAAAGCCTTCCGTACAATGGAGGCAAAGTGGTATTCAAAAGTCAGGTTCTATCAACCTGGGTACCCAAGTCCCTATCTACTGACTGCGTGCTTAGTACGTTATTAATGTGATAATTAGTGGGGAGTGCATTTTCCCCAAAGGGGATAATGATGCATTTCTTGGCATTCAGTTTGAAGCTATGCTTTTGGCACCAGTCATTAGTTTGAGTAAGGCCCTCTTAGAATATGTTCACATCACTAGTTGAATTTAAGACAGTGACCAGTTTGCAGTTATCTGCAAACTTTGTCAGCCACAGGCCACTGGTTTTGTCTTGCACCTCAGAAAAGTATATCCCAAACAGTAGAGGACCCAAGACTGATCCTTGGGGTACTCCACTTGTTACGGGTCTACTACTAGAGGTGGTTTCCCCTATTTTGACTGAGTGGGTTCTATATTAGTGAGCCAGTTAGCTACCCATCTGGTAACATACAGGCTGATGCCTAGCTGGGAGAGTTTATCTATTATGCTCGAATGGGGAATAGTGTTGAAAGCTTTGGCTAGCCATACCTCCCAGTTGTACAGATTTTTGCAGAATGTCCAGATTTTTTCCTCATATTTTTGGTCCATTTCTCATAAAAATGTGGTTTTGTGGCAAATGGGTGGTAAATCATCAAGGGTTGAAGTCAGAAAATAACGACAGACATTTGTGTTTCAGACTTCATACCCATCAGAAATGTCATGCTAATGCAAAACCTGTTATTCTATCAACTTTCTAAGTTTGTAAGAGCAATATTTCAAAAGTGTCCCTATTTCTGGGCTGTTTCTCCAATTATTTATGACCCTGTCCAGATTTTTTGGTGTAAGAGGTTGAGAGGTATGGCTAGGTCAAGGTAGGTGGTCTGCATAGTCTTCCCCTTGTCCATGGCTTTGGTGACTGTTTCAAAGAGGTCAGCCAAGTTTAAAAGGCATGATCTCCCTTTGACAAAACCAAACTGTGTGGGGTCAAGCATTTGGAGGTTGTCAATGTCCTTTTTTATAAGGTCCACGAAGATGCATTCCATGGCCTTGCAGATCAGGCTAGTTAGGCTGATGGGCCTATAATTGCCTGGGTCAGTGGATGCTCCACCTTTGTGTAGAGGGATGACAGTGCCTGTCCTCCATTCAAGTGGGATGAAGCCGGTGCTCAGACTTTAGTTGAACACGGTGCCTAATGGTGCTGAGAGCTCATACCTGAGTACATGTAGGACACAGCCAGGGATGTTATCAGCTCCCATGGAGGCTGTATTTTTTTGCCATTGAGAGGGCATTAAAGACCTACTCTCTGGTGATGACGGTGGGGGGGCAGGTGCTGGGGATGTCCTGGTTTACTGATGGGGCATGGTGGGGGGTGACATTTTCACTGAATCTGTCTGCCAGCAGGTTGGCTACATCTACGGCATTTATGTATGTGGTGTTCATGACCACCAGTTCAGAGCAGATTTGGGTGTTATCTTTGCGATTTCGGACATATATGAAGAAGGCCTTGTGATTGTCCTTAGTGGATGTGGCCAATTTGGACTCAAGTTAGCCTTAGAGGATTTCACCAGTGACCTTATTTGCTTGTTCAGACAAAGGAGAGATTGCTTCCAACATAGCGCCTGCTCCTTCTTGGTCCTGGACAGCATTTTTTTCCTTTTATTATAGAGTTTGTTCATTGCTGCTGTCCACCAGACAGGTTTACTCTTCCTTGAGAAAAATGATTTGGTCCTGTCAGGTATTGCTGCTATGCAGGTGCTCATATAGTTTATTGGTGTAGGCTTTAGACATTAGTGCTAGTTCCAACTGAAGTGACGGAATCTGTGAAGCTTCTCATACCTACTCTCAGGAGACTGCAGTCAGCTTTGGAAACGTTTTTTTGCTTGACCCTGACAAGGGGGGGGGGGGGGGGGTCAGGGGAGATGGTAACTTTGAAAGTGATTGCTTATGGTTGGATCTTACCAAGGAGGATGACACTGTAGGGGTGCTACAGTGGCTGCTCATGTTGACTGGTACAAAGTCCAGGATATTTTCACCTCTCATGGGGTGTCAACCAGCTGATCCAATGCACTGGCATTGATGAAGCTGAGGAATCTCTGGGTGTTCATGTTTGGGCTAGAATAGGTCTTCCACTCTATGGTTGGGTAGTTAAAGTCACCCAGGATCAAGGTAGAGGGTTGAATCTTGATAGATTCGAGCAAGTCCAGATAGGTGGAGTGGATGTCCTGAGTCATGGTTGGGGGTCTGTAGCTAGCTATGATTTGAAAAGGTGTTTTGTCAACAGTTAACTGCACTTGGAGTATCTCCTGTGCATCATACTGTTTGACCACTGTGGAGGTGTGTATGTCTGAGAAATATTGAAACTCCACCTCCTTTGGCTTTATAGCCCTCCGTTTGGGGTCTGAAAGTATGGTAGGATGAGTAACCTGGTAAGGCTAGGGTGCTCTCCAAAGCTTTGAACCAGATTTCAGTAAATGCACAAATGTCAGCGTCCTCCAGGGTGAGTGCAGTCTCATGCTAAGACTCTTAGCATTTAGCAACATGACCATTAAATTTGTTTTGAAGAATTTTTCACGTTGGTAATTTAGTGTTCATGACTTCACCTAAACAAGGCACTACGGGGGAAGCAAGAGCCTTTGACAGAAGCCTGAACCACAGGGGAGACAGACGAAGGCCATTTCTGACAAAGCATTGTGGTCCGTCAGTCATGTCCTCCCAGGCTGTCAGGTACTGGATCCCCTTGGAATTACACTAGAAACTAAGTAAATTAAAGTCAATCATTTTCTGTTTGTATTGAGGCATCATACTGGGTGACGGTAGGATGCTGCTTAAGGCTAGGGACATACCTGCCTGGGACACACATTCAGTGAGCTCAAGCATGTCTCACCTCATACAGTCCAGAGAGGTATGTCTCAAGTCATTCACACCAACATGGGCTATGACAAAGTCAAAACAGTACCTGTTGTTAAAAGACATGAATGTGTGGGTGATATCGCAGATTCTAGCATCTGACAAGCAACTTACCATCGCCCTGTCTAGTCTGGTGAGGGGCAGATCTGTGTGTCTAACGATAGAGTCTCTCATGACTAGTATGTTGGGTTTGTGCCTTAGAGGCTATGAGACACAGGTGTCTGTACTATGTGTAGTGCTTGGTGCTGTGGGTTGTGGTGTGTGTGTTTTTGTTTCGAAGCTCTCTTTTGTTTAAGTATGTTTTTGTTGAGAACCTCCGCATATGTAGGAGTGTGTTGTACAAGAGTGGGTGGTGCTAGAGGTGTGGAGTTTGTAGTGTTTGTGCAGACAACCTTCTCAGTGCCAGATGTATTGGCTTGTGACTGTGACAGCAAAGATTCTAGGTACTTAAAGTAACTGCATCTTTCACATACTGTGTTCCTAAGTTTTAGCCGTAGAGGGTTGTCAGTGTACATAAGGCAATTGCTGCACTGTCTCAGGATGCCTATATCAACCAGACTAGCACAAGAATCCATAGGAAACTGTCCGTCCATACTTGTCAGAATCTGTGGAAGAGAGGTCAGGGACAGTATAGTGGGTACTATTTGAGGAGAGTACCTACAGGTGTGAGTAGGGCTGGATAAAATCAATACCACAGCTGCAAGCAAGAGTTACACTTACACAGGAGTGCTGGTAAGGGAAAAATGCAGCTGAGATGCCTCGCAAAGAGTTAAATAGAGCAGCAGCACAAACAAGCACAAACCCTTGCAAACGCAGAGTTTAAGTACCACAAAAACAAAAGTAAAATAAAAACAATGGAACTGACCAATCAACCCTTGTCCCTGACTTCTTAGCTAAACACCCTATGCCATACCAGTTCCAATCAGTTCACTTACTCCCACTAAGTGCAGGCAGGCCCCAGCCAACACAAGATGGAGTAGCAGCAAACAAAGGAATCACACAAACAGATCTGGATACAGCAAAACCTGTAACCAGACTATGCTACAAATATTTAAACACAGTTTAGGTTGATTCAACATAGAGAACAGATGCACTTAAATATAACAGTAGCAATAAACAAGAGCAAACTGATTTAAACAAGAATGGGCATGCCTTCGCTGAAGGTTGGGCATCGGGCTGGCAACTCGGCACCATAAAAAATCTACTGCCAATCATTAGCGGACCGGAGTTCCGCTGTGGCGACCCCTAACCGGTAAAAGAAGAAAAGACAAACAACAACCGATTAACCAATAAAAAAGCTCAAAACTGAGCCCTGTTCCAGCAACCTTCAATCAGACGAGTTCTAACTGCACACTCCTGCCACTAGGGTGCAGTGAACCCTCTTCAACAAAAGATGGCCTAATTTAGTGCTCAAGTTATACAAACAGATCTAGATTCGCCAGGTCTGAATCTAGTCTACACTACAGCAAACAAGGTGCACCAATTTCAGAAAAACAGTTCAAATAAGCAGGCACAATAAGCCTTCAACCACCAATTCCCAGCTCAGAAGAGCAGAATCTACCCTCTCCTCCCACAAAAGTGCAGATCACAAACCTTCTTAATGTAAAATAACTGGCCCAAGTACTTACGCCAGAACTAAGACACTCTTAGAATAACAGACACACTAAACCTTCAACCAGCAATTCCCAACTTAGAAGGATGTAAGCTACCTCTCCTGCCACAAGATTGTAGACCACAAACCTTCCTAATGTAAAACAACTGGCCTGAAGTCCAAGTGCTTAAACCAAAAGGCTTAGAATAAAGTTACAATTTAATCAAGCTACTAACAAGCAGTAATAAATACAACAGCATAAATGCAACTGAATACTTTTAATAACAAGCAGTAAAAGCAAAATAAAATAATAAAGTAAGAAGAAACACAAATACAGTAAAAGCAGATGAATAAAGTGCATTTTAGGTTAAGTGGGAAGGGAGGAAACAAGATAATTCAAGGTTGAGAAACTAAGGGGGTGGGCCTTCCCAAATTATCTCTCTCTACTTAGTACAATGAGCTGATGAGATTGGGTTGGGAGGAGTGTCCAAAATGAGATTTATATTAGGGGCAGGCAACTCAAATGCCACCAAATTTAAGAACATAACAAGAATTGAGCTGGTGGAAGGGGAAAATGCGCCCGAGATCATCAATACTCAGAGCAAGGAGGCCAAACAAACATTTCAGCTAAATAGAGATATTTCAAAATAAAAGAGCACTGCTGCTTCTCAGTGTGCCCCCCCCCCCCCACTAAATTCGCAAAGGAACTCTCTGCAAACTTTTTAACTGATCCTAGCCAAGAGCTTTTAAAACTCCAAACGAATAGAAAACTTAAAGCAAAACAAATTTAATACTAAAATAGAAGTGATCAAACCTTAAAATGAAGAGCTTCAATTCAAAATAATGTGCAGCAAGAGATCAGCAGTATTTGGAGCAAGCAGGCCAAACAAACACAAGCTAAATAAAAATATTTCTAAATAAAAGAGCAATTCTGTTTCTCAGCTCCCCCCACTAATTGAGAAGTTATGTTCCTACCATAATAGTCCATGTTAGTTGTCTGTCTTCTTCTCGCCTTCTTTCTTGCTGTATGGGTTCGAAGCCGATCCTCAGCTCCGACTCGGCCTATACTAAAGCTCGAGAGCTATTTTTACCGGCTCGAGGCTACCCTGTATCCCACAATGCTAGGTGCTAACTACCCAGATCTCGTTTGATAGATAACACCATAGCAGTTCTGATCCCAGAACAAAGGAGAAAGAGGAATACCTATATATACATATATATATATATATATATATATATATATATATATATATAAAACATACCCAGAAAAAGGGCAACCATGGGAGTCCAAGCTGGGATGAAAGAAGGCCCAAAAAGATCCTTTTGGTCTGTCCAGGCTAGGGGGTTGGAGGGTGGGACGCAAGAAAGATGGCGAGAAGAAGACAACTAACATGGAACGTTATGGTAGGTACATAACTTCTCAATGTTAAGTTGTCAATCTTGCCTTCATTCTTGCTGGATGGGACCGCATCCCTAGCGCCTCAGCCCTGGGTGGCTCATCGGAACAGACTCTTGAGGACGGTGGAACCAAAGTTAGCTCGGCTTCTGGAGGCCATGTCCAGTCTGTAATGAGAAATAAAGGTATGAGGAGAGGCCCATGTGGCTGCCGCACAAATGGAGTCGATAGGTAACCTAGCCTGAAAAGCTACTGATGTAGCTAAGGCTCTAGTTGAGTGGGCTCTAGGTTTTGAAGGAAGTTCTTGACTCCTCAGTTCATAGATGAAAGTAATCAGAGGCCAACCATCTGGAAAGGGTTACTTTGGAAACTGGAAGGCCTTTCTTCCCTTCCGCATAAGACAGGAAGAGCTGCTCAGTTTTCCTAACTTGCTTGGTTCTATCCAGGTAGTAACGGAGTTGATAATGAACATCCAAAAAATGCAACTTTTTTTCCGCTCTGTTGGAGTAATTAGGGAAGAAAACTGGGAGATCGATAGTCTGGTTTAGATTTGCCTCAGAAGATATCTTGGGTAAAAAAGATGGGTTAGTTCTGAGGGTTACTCTATCTTTATGGAAAACCAGATAAGGAGGACGAACGCAAGGGGCGTGAAGCTCTGAGACTCTCCTCGCGGAAGTTATGGCCACTAGAAATACAGTTTTCCATGAGAGTAACTTCAAGGAACAGGAAGCCGCAGGTTCAAAGGGAGGGAGAATCAAAGAGGTTAAAACCAGATTCAAATCCCACTGTGGTGGGGGATCTCTGATTGGGGGCTTAAGTAAAAAGATACCTTTAAGGAAGGCTTTACAAAGTTTATGGGACATAACTTTTAGTTATGTACTTACCATAACTTTAGATGTATGGGATCCATCTCGCCTACATTCTCTTGGAGACTCGGCACGCTATACAATAGAACGAAGTCTCTTACTGGCTGAGTTACCTCATGTCCCAAGATGCACCACTACTGCTTCCCCAGATCTTGTTTGTCCACACACATGCACACACACATAGACTATTGTTATAAGATTGCCAGGTGTTTCAAGACAGGAAACAGTTGTATTCGGACCGTCCGGTCTCTTCTGGCCTTCAAGGCAGGGGGAAGGAGGGTGGGTTATTAGGAATGTAGGCGAGATGGATCCCATACATCTAAAGTTATGGTAAGTACATAACTAAAAGATGTAATGTGATCCTATCGCGCCTACATTCTCTACAGATGGGACAGCGTCCCTAGCACCTAATTCCTGGGTGGCTCATTGGAAAACGGTCTGGAGAACCGTGGAACCTAAGGAAGCACGACCCCTAGATGCCACATCCAATTTGTAGTGAGAAATAAAGGTGTGTAGAGAAGACCACGTAGCAGCCGCACAGATGTCATTAATAGAGAGCTTGGAATGAAAGGCTGCCGAAGTGGCCATAGCCCTGGTAGAATGAGCTTTCACTGGAATTGTAAAGCTCTTTATTTGAAATGCGATAAATATGACTGATACAGTCTCTGATCCACTTGGCAATAGTGACTTTCGTGACGGCTTTGCCCAACTTATTGTCCGAAAAAGACACAAACAGTTGATCTGATTTTCGTGCTTGGTGTGTCCTATCCAAATAGAAACGTAATTGTCTGTGCACATCTAAGCTGTGAAAGGTATACTCAGCTCTGTTTGTATACCTAGGGAAAAAAAATGGTAATTCCAGTGATTGTTGCAAACAAAAGTTAGAACAAACCTTTGGTATAAAGGATGGGTTTGGTCTAAGAGATACTCTATCCTTGTGAAATACCAGGTATGGTGGTTTGACACATAAGGCTTGAAGTTCTGAAACTCGCCTGGCTGATGTGATAGCAACTAGAAGGGCAGTCTTCCAAGAAAGAAATTTCAAGTCACAGGTTGCTGCCGGCTCAAAGGGGGGTGCGGTTAATGCGCCTAACACTACGTTAAGGTCCCACGGTGGTGCGGGATGAGATATAGGGGGCCGTAGAAGCCAAGCTCCTTTAATAAAAGCTTTGCACAACTTATTGCTCATTAAAGGTGGTTCTACGTTCTCGTGAAAATTGGAAATAGCTGCCAATTGAACTTTGATGGTAGACACCGAACAACCCTGGTTGAACAGGGAAGTTAAAAACTTCAGAACCTCTGACACCGAAGCTGTCATAGGGTCTAATCCTCGGAGTTGGGCCTAAATAGCAAACCTCTTCCATTTACTGCTATACATCTTTTAGTAGAAGTCTTGTGGGCCAAGGACAAAATATGCAAGACTTCAGGGTCGAAAGAATGGCTCCTAACTATGGTCGGAAGAGGAGTAGCCAAGTTGCTAGCTTCAATGAATGTAGGGACTGATGGAGCTGTCCTGACTGATGCGTCAGGAGGTCCGGAACTTGGTCCAGGAACCAGGGACCGTCCAATGCATACTTGCGAAGAAAGGGGAACCAAACTTGACGAGGCCAGTATGGGGTGATTAGAATCATTTTGCTTCCCAAGCGAATCGCCTTCTGAATCACCTTGGGGAGAAGGGGAACTGGTGGAAAAGCGTATAGCAGACCGGAGGGCCAAGGTTGGACCAGAGCATCCTTGGGGATCTCCCCTGGAACTGGAATGAGAGAAAAGAACTGCTGGCATTTTGCGTTGAGAGGAGTTGCGAAAAGATCGCAACATGGAACTCCCCATCTCGTGAAAATCTGTGTTACCACTTTGTGATTCAAGGACCATTCATGAGGGGAGAGAATAGTCCTGCTCAGTCTGTCGGCCATCACACTGGATGTCCCCGGAATGTGTGTTGCCACTAGAAAGTTTGGTAGCAATCGCCCAATCCCATACCTTCATGGCCTCTCTGCAAAGGGGGTAAGACGTGGTCCCTCCTTGCTTGTTCAAGTACCAGACTACCGACATGTTGTTGGACTGAATGGCAATCGTCCCCTGGGGGAGGTGATCGTGCAGTGCTTGCAACGTTAAAAGCACCGCCCTCATTTCCAGGATATTGATGTGGAGAAGATTCTCGTCGGAGTGCCACGTGCCTTGGACCGACCTGTCCAGATAATGTCCCCCCCACCCTGTCTGGGAGGCGTCCGTAGTCAACGTGGCCGAGGGGGATGGGGGAACGAAGGGTCGCCCCTGATCCAGGTTGGAGGAAAGAAGCCACCAACGAAGATCCTGTTTGCACGTCTCTGATCAATATGTGGTGACTGAGGGGGAGGTCTTGATAAGACCACTGGACTGAGAGGAGCCACTGGAGTATCCTCATATGCAACCTTGCCAAGGGGACGAGAAGAATGGTGGCTGACATGGAACCTAACAGCTGCAGGACCATTCTCGCTGGAGCGCGACGTCTGAGGAGTAACGCCCGAACCTGAGACTGCAATGTTGCTATCCTTTCCGCAGGAAGATAGACTCGCATCTGCCTTGAGTCTATTTCTGCACCAATAAACAGAATACGCTGTGATGGCAGCAATATGGATTTTGTCCAATTGAAGGGGATTCCTAAGGAGTTGCCTAGGGAGATAGTGGCTGCTAGAGTTTTTAAGAGTAGATGCCTTGAGGTGGCAGTTAGGAGCCAGTCGTCTAGGTATGGAAACACATGGAATCCTAGACTTCTCAGGTGAGCAGTCACCACTGCCAAACATTTGGTGAACACCTTGGGGGCTGTGGTGAGACCAAAGGGCAGTGCACGGAACTGGAAATGACTGTCCCCTAGCCTGAAGCGCAAGTGTCTCCTCGACGCCTGATCTATCAGAATGTGATAATAGGCGTCTTTGAGATCTATGGAGCACATCCAAACACCCTTCTCCAGAAGCGGGAGAATGGTTTGCAAGGTGACCATCCGGAATTTGGACTTTTTCACTGATCGGTTTAACCTGCTGAGATCCAAAATGGGCCTCAAGTCCCCGGTCTTTTTTGGTACCAAAAAGAATCTTGAGTAAGTCCCTGATCTGGCCTGATCTGCGGGGATAAGTTGGATGACTCCTTTTTGAAGCAGCTTTGAAATTTCGATGGCTGTCAGATCCCGTTGACTGGGTGGCGGGTCCGGGATTCTTTGGGATGGTGGGGGGGGTTGAGAGAAGGGAATGGTGTAACCTCCGGCGATGATTCGGAGCACCCATTGGTCCTGAGTGATACTTTCCCAGGCCTTTAGGTGCCTCGAAAAACGACCCCCGACTGGCTCCGGAGCTGCACAGTCGGGCACTCCTTCAGGGATGCTGGAAGGAGGAGGAGCCACGAAAGGACTCTGGGCCTCCGCCGCCTCTGGGACGGCGTCTCCCTGAAAAATTTCCCGTTCCTCTGCCTCTAGAAGGGGAATCGCTCTGCTGCGATGAGTAAGGCTTTTGAGACTTACGGAACCACATTTTCCCTCCTCTTTGAGCCTTGGGATAAGGTCTGAAGGGGAGTGGAAAACCAGGCCCCTACGGCAGTTAAAGTCTTACCCTCCTGCTCGCAGTGAGTCAAAGTGTCCTTTACCTTGGGTCCAAAAAGGGAGGACCCATCGAAGGGGGCGTCGGCAAAGGAAGACTTAAAGGCCTCCGCAAAGTGACACAGGCATAGCCAGGCTTGTCTCCGTTGAGCAACACCTGTGCCCGCCGCTCTGCTCGCTATACGAAATGAGCCTCATGGATGAGTTGGATAGGGAGGACAGGGTAGCCAACTGGGAGTTAACCGTCTGGGCTAACTGCTCAGGTACGTTACCGGAGAGGGTATCCGAAAGCTCCTTGACCAGATCCCTCTGCAGTCTCGTAAAATGCGTCAAGTAGTTCAGAGACCTTAATGTAAAGGTTGCTGAAGCAAGGGTGCGCTTCCCGTATCGATCCATGCTCCTAGACTCCTTATTAGGAGGATGGATGGACGTTGAAGCCTCTGCCACATCTTGTTGGGTGGCAGATGCCACCACCAAGGCATCTACAGCCACACCTTTGGAAAGAAAGTCCTTATCCGGGGGTGCCAACAGGAATTTATTGGGGCGAGCTGGCACCGGTTCAACAGAGTCTGGGTGTTCCCACGCCCTTCGAGAGATCAAATCCAGGAGCTCATCGAAGGGCGGAGACACACAGGAGGCGGAGGGCTGAGCCTCCAAGGCCTTGAGGAACACAGACTCCTCAGCAGAAGGGGGTTTGGACTGCCAGTCTCCTCGTTGCTTAAGGATTTCCAAGATGTCTGCAAAGGATACATCATCCGAGGACGACTTGGGGGACCCTTCCGCATCATCGAGGTCGGTATCCGAGGTGAGAGACTCATCAGGGGAGTCGATGTGCTTCCTCTTGCACTGTCTCTTCCTCGGGGGTTCCTCCGAAGACGCTTCGGAGGGACCTCCAGGAAAAAGGGAACCCCCAATGGGGGTAACCTCAGGCCCCAGGGCTCCGCTGTCATGAGACAGGGGGATTGCAAAGGAACCAGTCTCCGTGCCAAGGGAAGGTGGTGGTGAGATGGTAGAAGTGGCCAGAGAAGATTTGGCCAAGGCACTCCTCATGGCCTTGAAGGCAGGACCCCCAGAGTCCTGGGAAGGTTCAACCCTGAAGGCCACAACAGCAGTCGGAACTCCCGCCGCCGACGCGCCGAGAGGGAGGCTCGGAACCGAAAGGATCGGTCCCGAAGCGTCCCCCCCCCCCGGGGCCGACAGAGGAGGTCCGCGTACCGAACACCGACCCGAAGGGCGGGGTTGGAGTTAGGGTCGGAACCGACCCGACAACCTCCACCAGCTCCCCCAACACCGACTCCAACGGCGCCGAAGCTGTTGGAGGAGGAACCGAGATGGCAGGGTGGGAAACCGGCTCCGGAGCCGACTGGGCTGGAGCCGAGACCAACTTTTGAAAGACCGGAGACTGAAAAAGCCTTTGAAGCACCCTGTCTACATCCGAATCGGACGACCGAGAAGAGACCGACCGGGTCCGAGTCGACTTCTCCGCCGGCTCCGAAAGACTGGGGGACCGGCTCCGAATGGTTTCGAGAAGTATCGGCACCGAGGGAGATTCCAGCACCACTGCAATTTCCCTCGGAGCCGATGTGGACTTCGGCACCGAAGGGGAAGAGTCTGAGCGGGCAACCTTCATCGGCTCCGAAGGCAGTGGAGCCGATGGAGATGACTCGCCTCTCGACGCCCGAGCTCTCGGCTCCGAAGCCAGAGGAGTCGAGGCTGGAGACATCGAGGCAGACCGTTCCGCCCCCGGCTCCGAAGTCTGTGGAGCCGACGGAGAAGCCTGCCTTGACTTTTTTGCTGCCGGATCCGACGGGCTGGTCGGAGTCAAGATTTTTCTTCCTCGACGGGGAAGAAGAAGAAGATAGGGCTTCCTCAAAGGAAGGGGTAATAAGCCCTTTCAAAATCAACTTATTTTTCCTCTCTTGGAGCACGCAAGAGGAAAAAGCGTGGCAAACGCTACAGGATTCCTGGAGGTGCTTCGGCCCCAAACAGTATACACATAAAGAATGATCGTCCGTAATGGACATTTTATAATTGCATTTTGAACATTTTTTAAATCCTGATGGCCTATGTTCCTTCGACATGGCTATCTACACTGACTTCAAAGAGAAAAATAACACGTAGACTAGGGCAAGGTCCCTCTAAGTTAAGCGGGATCACTTACCACCAAGAAAAAATACAATTTACCACAAAAAATTTTAAACTACACAATCACACAATGAGTAGCTGTTAAACAGCCCTAACTAAGGCACGTGGGCTAGGCAAGGTCCCTCTAACTTAAACGGGATCCTTTACCATCGAAGAAAATACAATTTTACCACAAAATTTTAAAATACTCAGTCACACAACAATAAGTAGCTGTTAAAACAGCTTTTGGGCAAGTTTAGCGAAAATTCTGACAGAAAAATAATCACTAAGAGGCACTTAGCTCAGCCAAGTCCGAGACCACGTCTATGCTGTAGAAGCGGCAAACGAGATCTGGGGAAGCAGTAGTGGTGCATCTTGGGACATGAGGTAACTCAGCCAATAAGAGACTTTGTTCTATTGTATAGCGTGCCGAGTCGGAGCCGAGGATCGGCTCCGAACCCATCTGTAGAGAATGTAGGCGAGATAGGATCACATTACATCAGTGGAGTCTGACAGGCCAACATGAAAATTTAAAATGGCTGCTAACTGAACTCTGATAGTGGACGAAGAAGAACCTGATTGAAAAAGTTCAGCCAAGAAATCTAAGACTGACTGGATAGGTACCGTGAAAGGATCCATGTTTCTAGTCTCTGCCCAAAAGGAGAAACGTTTCCATTTGCTAGCATAAATCCTCCTGGTAGAAGATTTGTGGGAAGCTAAAATGATGTCACGCACCGAATGGGAAATAAAGGGAAGCCTGGCTAAGGTTGAAAGTGGAGCAACCAAGCTGTGAGGTTGAGAGAGAGGAGGGAGTGGTGCAGCTCGCCCGACTGGTGGGTCAAGAGGTCTGGCACTGGGTCCAGATGCCAGGGCTGCTCCAAGAGGTAACGATGCAGGAACGGAAACCAGATTTGTCGAGGCCAGTAAGGGGCAATGAGGATCATTGTGGATCTCAATGCGGTAGCTTTCTGAATCAGCTGTGTGATTAATGGAAAGGGGGGAAAAGCGTACAAAAGACCCCGGGACCAATCGTGGACTAGAGCATCTCTGGGGGGGTGGCCGGGAAGAGAGTGAAGAAGTCATGGCACTTGCTGTTTTGAGGTGTTGCGAAAAGATCGCAGCAAGGCTGACCCCATCTTTGGAAAATCTCTTCCACTACTGACTGTTTGAGAGACCACTCGTGCGGCATGAGAATGGCTCTGCTCAGCCTGTCCGCTATTACGTTGGACTTCCCAGTGATATGCGTTGCTATCAGAAACCGCTGAGAAGAGATCGCCCACTGCCAAAGTCTGAGTGCTTCTCGACACAAGGGGTAGGACTTGGTTCCGCCCTGCTTGTTGATGTACCACACTACGGACATATTGTCCGTCTGAACTGCAATAGTCCCTAAGGGAAAAGAGTCCTGAAGGGCTTGCAATGCTAAAAGTACTGCTCTCATCTCCAGGACATTTATGTGCAGGTGGCACTCAAAAGGTTGCCATGTGCCCTGGACTGTCCTGCCCTGAAAATGCCCCCCCCCACCCGATCAGGGAGGCGTCCGTTGTCACCGTAGCAACCGAGGGGAGGAAGAACAAAGGGTCTGCCCTGAATGACTTGAAGGGAGACCATCCACCAAAGACAGGTATTTCTTGCATGATTGGGTGATTAAAATGCTGTGTGACATTGGAAGCTGTTGAAAAGACCACTGGGAAAAGAGCATCCACTGAAGGATCCGCATGTGAAAGCGAGCTAGGGGAAGTAACGTAATGGCTGCTGCCATGAGACCTAAAGTCTTCAGTACAAACCTGGCCTGGATTCTGTTGCTCTGAAGAAGGATGTGAATGTGTGCGCGAATATCTGAAATTCTCTGTGCGGTTAGTTTTGCGGACAGTTCGGCTGTATCCAATATGGCGCCTATAAAAGTAATAGACTGACAGGGCGACAAGGCAGACTTTTCGAAATTTATGGAGATACCTAGCTCTTTGCAAGTTTGAATGGTGTAATCTCTGGACTGAAGAAGTTGACACCTGGTGGTGGCAGTAAGGAGTCAGTCGTCCAGATATGGAAACACCTGGAATCCTTGACGTCTCAGATGAGCCGTGACCACTGCCATGCATTTGGTGAACGCTCGGGGGGCTGTAGTGTGACCAAAGGGCAGGGCTCTGAACTGGTAGTGACTGGCCCCCAGCTGGAAGCGGAGAAACCTCCTGGAGCGCCTGTGCATCTTGATGTGGTAGTACGCATCCTGAAGGTCTATAGAGCACATCCAATTGTCCTGGCCCAAAAAGGGTAGAATGGACTGTAGCGTGACCATCCGGAACTTCATTCTTTGGACAGACCTGTTTAGCCTGCTGAGATCCAAAATTGGTCTCCAGTCCCCTATCTTTTTTGGTACCAAAAAGAACTTGGAGTAGATTCCGGATCCTTGCTGGTCTGCTGGGACTGGTTGGATGGCTCTTTTTCTTAGCAGTTTTGGGATTTCTAATACTGCTTGTTCCCTTAAACCAGGTGGAGCATCTGGAAGGGGCCTTTTTGGCTGTGTTGGGGTGTGGGCAAAGGGAATTTCGTAACCCTCTGATATGATTGACCGTACCCATCTGTCTTGGGTGAGGGAAAGCCAGGCTTCTGGGTACAGTGATAATCTTCCCCCGACTGCCTCCGAAGGCGGACAGTCGGGCAGCATCTCAGGGATGCTGGAAGGGCTGGACAGAGACAGCTTCTCTGCTACCCTGATTCGGCAGACCCCCTCTGCCCCTAGGGCGGCGTCTGTTATTGTCCCCCCCCCCTGCCTCTAGAGGGGAACTCACCTTGTGCGTCAGAAGCGACTCCCTGTGGTTTGCGAAACCACATTTTCCCACCCTTCTGACCCTTAGGGTATGGTCTAGACAGGGTGGAAAAACGGACTCCCACGGCAGAGAGAGTCTTGCCATCCTGTTCGCATCTGGTCAAAGTATCCTTCACTTGAGGTCCGAACAACGCTGAACCATCAAAGGGGGAGTTAGTGAAGGCCTTAAGGCCACGCCTGTGCCTGCAGCCCTACTCGCCCCATCGGCCGCATAACAAATAAGCCGCATGGAGGAGTTAACAATCGAGTTCAGGGTTGCCAGCTGGGAGTTGATTTTGTCTTGAGACCCCGCAGCTGTTGGATCCTGTAAAGTATCACCCATTTCTTTGAGCATGTCTCTTTGAAGGCGGGTGAAATGACATAAGTAATTCAGCGACCGCATGGTAAAAGTCGCTGAAGAAAACATCCGCTTGCCGTACCTATCCATAGTCCTAGATTCCTTATTAGGAGAATGGATCGGTACTGAAGGATCAGCCAGTTCCTTCTTGGTGGCCGCCGCCGCCACCACCATGGCATCAACAGGGACACCCTTGGTTAAAAACTGCTTATCAGAAGGGGCTGTGATAAATTTTGAAGGCCTCCGTGGGGTAGGTTCCATCATGTCAGGGGCCGTCCGTACATGCCTTCCGCACCACAACTTCCATGAGGGGGTCAAAGGGCGGAGACACCCAGGAGGTGGAAGGGCGAGAACCAAAAGCCTCTAGGTAAACCGTCTCGACCTCGGAAGGATTGAGAGTAGACCAGTTCCCCCCGCTGCTTGAGGATCTCAAGGATGTCAGAAAAAGAGACATCCTCAGAGGGGGACCATGGGGACCCTTCCGACTCATCCAAGTCGGTATCGGATGTGACGGACTCAGGAGAGTCCACATGCTTCCTCTTGCATTTTCTTTTCCAAGGGGGCTCCCCTGACGGATCAGGGGAGGCCTCGGAAGAGCATGCTCCCAATGGGGGCACCTGAGGCGTTGGATCTCTGCGGTCGGGGTCGAAAGGATGGGTAGAGACTGTGGCAGGCACAACAGTGGGAGGAGCTGAGGGAGATGACAGAGGAGCAGGCACAGGGGGCCAGCACACTCCTCATGACCTCAAAGACACCCCTATCAGGCAGGGAAGAAGGTTCCCACTCCGAAGAGATAAGGACCCCTCCCGGCACCGAGAGGGACAGCTCTGAGGCCGATGTCGGGGCCGAACTCACCTGCGCCGAGGCTCCGAGAGGAAGAATGGGGTCGGACAAGGGTCCGATGCCACTCGCCCCTTTGCAGCCGACTAGGGAGTCCCGGTGCCCAGATCCCCCCAAGGATGGGACCATGGAAGAGATCGGAGCCGACGACGGAGCCGAAAGGTGTGGTATCGGCTCCGACGTGTCGACGGTCCCGGCTCCCACGAACTCCAGCTCCGAGCTCAGAGGAAGAGTCGGAGGAGGAATCGACGATAGAATGGAGATAGCCGCTGTCTGTTGAGAAGGGCTCTGAAGCATCTGGGCCAGTGCCTGCGACTTAAGGAGTCTGCTAACCACCCTCTCGAGGTCGTGTTCCGAAAGCCTGGAAGACCAAGAGGAATGGGACCGATGGCTCCGCTCGAAAGCAAAGGAGATCTCGGAGCCGAATGGACAGACTCCAAAGAAGGAGACCTGGAGCACTTGCGGCTCGCAGATGGTTCCGACGCAACGATCGGAGCTGACTGAGTCTTGGGAGCATCGGCTCCATCCGGAGCCGACGTAGGAGCACTAAGAGTACCACTAGTCGAAGGCTCGGTTCTTGAAGCCGACGGTTTTGTGGGATTCGAAGGTTTGCCCGATGAAGACTTGGTCGGGGAACCTTCGGGTTTCAACAAGCCTCGTAAAATAAGCTTGTTTCTGCGTTCCTGCAGGACTCTTGGACTGAATGCATGGCAGACAGAACAAGAGTCCTGCAGGTGCAGAGGGCCCAGGCAATAAACACAAGAAGTGTGACCGTCTGTCAGCGACATCTTCTGACAGCACAAGTCACACTTGTTGAAGCCTGAAACCCTGGAATCCTTAGACATCCTGACAGGGATGACAAGTCACACACATACCACCAAACACCCACACTCAAACTTACTCAGTCTAGTCACACACACACAAAGACTGAAACTGTTTAGACTGACAAATAGAGAATTTTAAACTAAATTTAACTAAATTAAGCTTAAGATTAAGCTAAGATTTAAACTAAAAATTAGCCCGAAGGCCTAGTAATCTACGGAGTGGGGTTGGTAACGAGAAAAAGTTAGAAACAAACCCGAAAGGGAACTATCTAAGGTGGGGATACACTAGAGGGGTAAAGTGGATCTAATAGAAAAACTACTACTACCAAAAGGGAGAAAAAAAAACCTTACCAGAAGAGATTTTTATAAATCTAACCTGAGAGCCGGCAAAAACGCAACCTCGCAGCTGAAGCGGCAAACGAGACCTGGGTAGTTAGCGCCTAGCATTGTGGGATACAGGGTAGCCTCGAGCCGGTAAAAATAGCTCTCAAGCTTTAGTATAGGCAGAGTCGGAGCCGAAGATCGGCTCCGAACCCATCAAGCATGAATGAAGGCGAGATTGACAACTTAACATCTAATGTTATTCACAGTTTTCAAAGGAATTATTTGCTAACTTTTTAAATGATCCTAGCCAAGAACTCAAAAAACACCAACAGAACAGAAAACTTAAGACAAAACAAACATAATACTAGATTAAGATACAAAAACAGAAGCGCTCAAGCCTTAAATGAAGAACTTTAATTCAAAATAATTTATATATATATATATATATATATATATATATATATATATATATATATATATATATATATACATACGTGTATATATCATTACACACACATATACATACATACATACATGGGTCTACTTCAGTAGATCGAACTCTTACAAGTTCGAACCACATATGGCCGAGACCATATGTTCGAACTCGTAAAAGTTTGAACACTGAAATAAAAACACAAACAAAAAAACACAAAAATAACCATCTATAGCAGGAGGGTTACACCCCCCCACTCCCTCCTTACTTAAATATACCAACTCAGAGATCGCACTACATTGTGGAAATGGGAAATCTTCCCTTCCCACTCTGTATGGAGATCTCCATTCAGTCCGATCGAACTTTTACAAGTTCGAACATATGGTCTCGGCCATATGTGGTTCGAACTTGTAAATGTTCAATCAATATATTATATATACACAAAGAAACTAGAATGATGGTCACCAAGATGAGGTACCCAATAATATGTAGCAATGTAAATCTAAAGTAGAATACCACAACCGCCACAGCTGAGCAAAAAATTTATTGATGAAAAAAACAAAGGAGGAGCACTTTCAGGTTGGTAAACCCTTCTTCAGATCAAAGTCAATTTCAGACAGATATTTGAAGGTAAAACAGCCAATAAGAACTTAGCCATAATGGTGTTAAAAATATTCAGCCAATGAGATAAAATATGTTAATAAAGCAAGAAATTCAACCAATCATAAAATATGCATTTGCTTATAGATATACATAGCTACAGATATATATATATATATATATATATATATATATATATACACACACACACACACACTGCCAAACCACCAACATATTACAACACACATTAAAATAATTAAATGATAGTGAAAACAATCCAATAATGTTCTTTATTGAGCAAAATATTTGTCCACCCTAGTTTGTTATGGGCAGCAGATACTATTTTTATCTACTGCAGTAAAACTAAAAACAGCCTCCTTATGTTTATTGAAATGTTTGTAAAAAGCATTAGTCTCCCTCTTGCATCAAATGTCACTCAAATGTTCAGAAATATGTGTTCTAAAATGTCTTGAGATTTTGCCAACTCAGAATGCTGAACAACTGCAAGCAGCTTAAGTTAACTATTCTGAGTCACAAGTCATTAAGCATCTAATCGCAAAAACCTTTGAGACATTGGTTGAGGTGCAAGGACTGCTTTTGCCTAGCACCTTAGAGGCTGAGCAGTGTCCACAAGGAAAACAACCCAACAGATTCACGTCCTGTAAAGTTTTTTTTTTTGTTGTACACCCTGTTTAAATTCAACCATTTTTTATAAAAACTAAAATTACCAGATAAAGATTTATCCTTCCTATAGATGACATTACATACATTAAGTAACACTTCAGATAACTCCTTATCCAGAAGTAAAGAATCCCAATATTTTAGGGACTAAAAAAAATTGGATCCAAAAGTAGAAATTACTGATAACAAATCAACAGATTTAGTCTGCCTCCTAGGTTCATACTAGGCTATCTGCCCTAGGGCATTTATAAGCCTAGCCAGAGTTTGGCTTTCGCCACCCATTTTAAATGAATTTTGCTATGCCCTTTTTCGAGGTTAGTATACTGTGCCTCTGTCTAAACAGTGACACAGAAGTGATACCCGGGGTAAACCTACTATCTCCCATCCACTCATCAAGATTCCTCTTGAAGAGAGTCAATGAGGGACTCTGCCTAACCTGGACTGTGATTTTATTCCAGAGTGAAGGGAGCCTCTGGGTTATGAATCTGTCCCTCCAGCATGTCCTATTTATTTCAGTGCTGAGGTTCAAGTCTCTCGAGCGCGTAGCTCGATGGGATTTGGATTTTCTGAGGTGCAGCATGTCCATTAATTCCGGGTTGGACATGGCTTTATAAGTCAGGCACAGATTGCCTCTGAGCAGGCGGTATGCCACTGAGTAGAGCTGGAGTTTCTTTAACTGGGCAGCATATGGCATCTGTTTGAGCCCTTTGATCCTCTTGGTGAGGTACTTTTGGGGTCTTTCCAGTTGCTGCAGGTGTCTGGTAGGGTACATCCCAAAAGGGGCATTGTACTCAATTATGGGCCTGATGAGGGATGAGTAAAGAGGCACGATGACCTCCCCTGATCTAGATGTGAATCCCTTCATGATTAGGTGGGCTATATAAAATGTTTTTCTAACCACTTTGGCCACGTGGTTGTCAAATGAGAGATTGCTATCAACTTGGGTCCCCAGGTCCCTAAATTACTTCTTCCATAGTTAATGGATTACCACCTATGTGGTAATTTGTGGGCACTTTGTTTTTGCCAAAGGGGATGACTATACACTTTTTGGCGTTTAGCTTGAGGCCATAGCTCTGGCACCAGTTGTCTGTTTCTATGAGGCCCTTTTGTAGGATGCTTGTGTCAGCTGGAGAGTCAATTATGGCACCCAGTTTGCAGTCATCTGCGAACTTGGTCAGCCACAGTCCTTCCGTGTTAGCCTGTACCTCCAAGAAATATATACCGAACAAGAGAGGTCCCAGGACTGAGCCTTGTGGGACACCACTTGTAACTGGTTTGGAGTCTGTCATGGCTCCAGCAATTCTAACCATGTGGGTTCTGTCCTTGAGCCAGTTTGCAACCCATCTAGTGACACAGGGGTTTATATTTAAGCTGGTGAGCTTATCTATAATGCCCGAGTGGGGTATTGTATCAAAGGCTTTTGCAAGGTCCAGGTAGGCTGTGTGGACCACCTTCCCCTCGTCAATGGCCTTGGTGACTGTTTCAAAGAAATCAACCAGATTTAAGAGGCAGGATCTGCCCTTAAAGCCGAACTGAGTAGGATCCAGTGTCTGTAGGTCCCCAATATCTTTATTTATGAGGTCCATGATGATCCTTTCCAAAGCTTTGCAGACCACGCTACTCAGGCTTATGGGGCGATAGTTTCCAGGATCCGTCGAGGCACCACCTTTGTGGAGAAGGACCACTATTGTTGTACGCCACTCTTTGGGTACATATCCTGTAGTAAGGCTGAGATTGAACAGAAGTTTTATGTTTGGGTTTAGTTCTTCTTGGAGTTCATGTAGGATGCAGCCCGGGACACCGTCTGGTCCCATTGATGCTGTGTTTTTTGCTTTGGAGAGGGTGGCTCTTACCTGAGCATCTGAGAAGTCAGGGGGGCAGCACTATGCTGGGATAGATATTTGCCCTTTTGGTGGGGAAGGGGGGGAGAAATTTGCGCTGAACCTGTCAGCTAGGATGTTGGCAATGTCTGTGGGTTCGGTGTATTTTTTGTCATTTTCGACTAATTCTGAACATATCTGGGAATTCCCACCCAGGTTCCTAACATAACTAAAGAAAGCCTTGTGATTATCCTTAGTGTCCTGTGCAATTTTTCTCTCGAAGCTGGCCATTTTATGAGTGCCCGCAGTTTTTTGCTAATACTGATCAGAGATGCCTTCCCTTTTTGGGATTTTGCTCTATCATGTAGTAGCTTCCTCCTTCTAGTGTATAGTTTGTTTATGGCTGGGGTCCACCAGACAGGACGCCTAACTTTGGAGGATTGGGTCTTGGTTTTATTTGGGATTGCATGATCCTTGCATTTCTGGAGGTGTTCATAGAATGCGTTTATAAAGGATTCTGTGGTCTGGGCCGTATTTTCCACAGGCCCGAGGGCTTTGAAGGATTCCACCTCGGTTTTGAGGAGTGTGAAATTTGCTTTAGAGAAGTTTTTCACTGTGGTTTTCTGTGCAGGGGCTGGGGTCGGGATGTGAATAGTACTGTAATAGTTCTGAACAGTGCTTAGAAACAACCTTATGCTTAGCATTTAAAACCACTTACTCTGGGTATCCTTGAATCAAACTTTTTAACAGAGCACACATGATAATCTTGGATTATCAGTGCAAATTATTTTAATTCTATACAATTGGGAGACGGGAATATCGCTAATGATATGTTTAGGATGGCAGCTGGTGGCTTCCAAAAAAAAACAATTCTTTTGAAACTATATCCTAAATGACGAGGTATGTATAGTACCATCCTTTTCACTAGTAACAAAAACATCCAAACATGAAATCTGTATCTGATTGTAACCGATACTTAATTGCAACCTCCATTTGTTTTCATTCAAATATTGCACAAAATCCAATAAGTCAATTAAATCAGAAGTCCAAACTAGCCAACAGTCATCCAGACAGCACCGCCAAATGTACATAGCACAAATAAACAAATTATGACTTAAATCAAAAATCAACTGTTCCTCCAAAAAGCACATTAACAACTCAGCATAGGCAGAGGGCAAAAGATGCTGACACTGCCATCCCTTTAAGCTGTACAAAAAAAAAATCAGAACAGATACAAAATAAGAAGTTCTGTACTCACCATAATGTTCCATCTGAGTAGGTAAACTTCATTTGTCAGCAACCTATGGGATTCGGATCCGACCTCGTATCCGAGCCAGCAGTTTTCAACAGCTTTAGATCCAAGCTCCAAGCTCCTCCCCCTACCCATAATCCCCTGCCAACCCTGACTGACCTCAGATCAAGTTTGCCCAACAGCAGAGACTGCTATAAAATTATCATTCTCAAGATAAGTGGGTAAACCCCATGGACCTGAGTATGAAGACATTCACAACTGAGGGGGCAGGAGGGAGGGACGGTTGCTGACAAATGAAGTTTACCTACTCAGATGGAACGTTATGGTGAGTACATAACTTCTTAATCTGAAGTAGTTAACTTCATTTGTGCAGCAACCTATGGGACAGAGTCCCCAGCTACCTGAGTCTTGGGGGGCCTTCATGGAAGGATGTTCCGGAGCACTGCAGAGCCAAAGGATGCTCTCCCTCTGGAGATAATGTCCAATTTACAGTGATTGATAAAGTTATGAGATGAGGCCCAATTGGCTGCCGAGCAAATATCATCCAAAGAGACTCTAGCTCTAAAAGCCGCAGAGGTAAACACAGAACGAGTAGAGTGGGCATGGACTCCCTGAGGTGCGGGCCTGCCCAAACTTTCATATGCTAAAAGGATACACTGTGAAATCCATCTAGACAGTGTGACTTTAGACACAGATTTACCCAAGTTAAATTTGGCAAAGGAGACAAACAACTGGTCGGATTTCCTATGACCAGATGTCCTGTGGATGTAGAAGCTAAGTTGTCTATGCACATCCAATGAGTGTAATTTGTATTCCCCTTTGTTATGGTGATTAGGAAAAAAGACCGGCAGGTTGATGGACTGGTTAATATTAGACTCAGAGGCAACCTTGGGAAGAAAGGAGGGATTGGTCCTGAGGTAAACTCTATCCTTGTGAAAGGTCAAGTATGGGGGTTTTACACAGAGGGCCTGTAGTTCAGAGACCCTTCAAGCCGAGGTGATAGTGACAAGAAACGCCATTTTCCATGACAAGGAATTTAAGATCTACTGTAGCTGCAGGCTCAAACGGGGGAGCTGTCAAGGCCTGAAGCACCAGCGTTAAATCCCAAGGAGGGATTACATCCTTCACTGGCAGTCTGAGCAGAAAGATGCCCTTCAAAAAGGTCTTGCATAATTTTGTGGTGATCAAAGGGCCCAGTTCATTTCCCACGTGATAATGAGAGATAGCTGCTAGTTGAACCTTGACTGTGGAGGAGTTAGCCCTCTGATGGTACAGTCCTGACAGAAAGTCTAATACAGCGGGCAAGGGAGCTGTAAAAGGATCCAAATTTTTGCATTCCACCCAAATGGAGAAACGTTTCCATTTGCTGTTATAGATCTTTCTAGTAGAAGGCTTGTGCGCTGCTACTAGAATAGTTTTAACTGGGGAAGAGATGCCGGGAGTCCTAGCTACGAGTGGAACTGGAGCAGCCAAGCTGTGAGGTTGAGGTTGACCAGGTTCGGGACTGGGAGATCTAGGGGGTAGGATATTAGATCCGGACTGGGATCCAGAATCCAAGGAGGATTCACCAGATGAGACCAAAGGTAAGGGAACCAGGTTTGACGAGGCCAAAACGGGGCAATGAGGATAATACTGCTCCCCAACCGACTGGCTTTCTGAAGAAACTTCAGCATCAGGGGAAGAGGAGGGTAAGCATAAAGAAGACCGGGAGGCCAAGCATGCACCAGAGCATCTCTCAGGGGCTCCCCAGAGGAAAAAATGAGAGCGAAGTAGTCGTAACATTTTGTGTTCAAGGGAGAGGCAAAGAGATCACAACAGGGTTGACCCCATTTGGCGAAAATCTGATTCGCTATCTCGGGATTCAGAGACAACTCGTATGCTAACAGGATGGTGCGACTTAGTTTGTCCGCTAGGATGTTGGACCATCCCGGAATGTGCATTGCTATGAGAAAGCGGTTGGTGGAGATCGCCCATTCCCACACCCTCGTGGCCTCACGGCAGAGTGGGTAAGACCTGGTTCCCCCCGTTTGTTGATGTACCAGACAACTGACATATTGTCCGTCTGAATCGCAATCGTTCCTACAGGAAGAAGGTCCTGAAGAGCTTGCAACGCTAACAGCACTGCCCTCATCTCTAGGACGTTGATAAGTAGTGAGGTCTCCGTGAGGTCCTACGTGCCTTGGACTGTCCTGGCTGAACAATGCCCACCCACCCGAGGCGAGAGGCATCCGTGGTCACCGTGGCTAGTGGAGGGGTCACAGAAAAGGGGCGTCCTTGCTGGAGGTCTGGGGATTGGAGCCACCATAGGAGGGCCCTCTTGCAAGCCCTGCTGAGTGGAACAGGATGGCTCAGAGGATTGCGAAGAAAGGATCACTGCACCTAAAGGGTCCATTGCAAGACAGTCATGTTCAAACGTGCCATTGGCAATAAGTTAATTGCTGCCGCCATCGAGCCAAGAGCCCTCAGGACCAATTCCGCTGGGGGACCTGGAGATTGTAGAATGGCTTGCACGTGTAGCCTCAGGATTAGTAGCCGGTCTGAGGTCAAGAAAGCTAGGAGTTTGTTCGTGTCTAATCTGGCCCCTATGAAGTCTATGGTCTGAGTCGGAGTAAGAGACGACTTCTCTATGTTGATAGTGATCCCCAGCCGGGGAGCTAGACGAAGAAAGTAGTTTCTGGCTGCACAGAGTAGATGCCTTGTCAGGGCGGTCAGGAGCCAGTCGTCCAGGTACGGGAAGACCTGAATTCCCTGCAGCCTCAGGTGGGCCGCTAACACTTTGGTGAACACCCTGGGGGCTGTGGTGAGACCAAAGGGGAGGACCCTGAATTGATAATGACTGGCTCCTAGCCGGAAGCGGAGGAACCTCCTGGATCGTCTGTCCATCAGAATGTGGTAGTACGCATCCTTGAGGTCTACAGAGCACATCCAATCGTTCTCCCGTAAAAGGGGAAGAATGGATTGAAGAGTGACCATGCGGAACTTCTCTTTTACTGACAGATTCAGGGAAGAGAGGTCGAGGATTGGTCTTAAGTCCCCCATCTTTTTTGGCACCAAGAAGAACCTGGAGTAAAACCCAGACCCGCACTGGTCTGGGGGGACGTGTTGGATGGCTCTTTTTTCCAGCAAATGTTGGATTTCCATTGCTGCGGCCTCCCTCTGATCGGGTGGGACATCGGGGAGGTATCTGGGGCTGCGTGGGTAACGAGAGAAGGGAATCTGATATCCTCTGGATATGATGCGAAGCACCCAGCGGTCTGTCGTGATGGACTCCCAAGCTGCTGGGTGCTTCGAGAAACGCCCCCCGACTGCTTCCAGAGGGGAGCAGCTGGGCAACCCCTCAGGGGTGTTGCGTGGGTTGGTCCGAGAAGGGTTCTCTGGATCCAAAGTACCACGGGCCCCCTCTGCCTCTAGGGCGGCGTCCACCCTGCCCTCCTCTGCCGCGGAAGGGCTGGGAGTCTGGAGCGGGACGAGACTGTTGCGACTTCCGGAACCACATCTTCTTCTGTCCCTTTTGGTTCCTAGAGAAGGGCCTCTGGGGAGCAGAGAAGCGGACTCAGACGGCAGACGTCTTCCCGTCCTTTTCGCTCTGGACCAAAGTATCTCACACGGTTTTGCCGAAGAGGGCAGAACCATCAAAAGGGGCATTAGCGAAAGACGCCTTAAAAGGTTCCGCGAAATCACAGTGCCGGAGCCAGGCCTGACGTCTCATAATGAGGCCTGCTCCACTGGCTCTAGCGGCTCCTTCCATGGCATGAGACAGAAGCCGCATAGAGGTATTAGATATGGATCGTAGAGTGGCCATCCGGGTGGAGTGCAACTGTTTGTCCTCCGCCATGGACTCGGGGGGGGGGGGGGGGGTTGACGCAGCGTACTCTTTGATAAGGTCCCGCTGCTGTCGTAGCACATGTGCCATGTAGTTCAGCGACCTCACAGAGAAGGTAGCCGAACTAAACACCTGCTTCCCTAGGCGGTCCATCGACCGAGACTCCTTGCTCGGGGGATGAACCAAGGGACTCTCCTGAGCAAGTTCCCTCTTGGTGGCCACCGCCACCAACATGGCATCTACAGGGGGGCCTTTGCTCCAGTGGGCTTTGTTGGAGGGTGGGCTGAGAATCTTGTCCAGGCACTTGGGGACTGGCTCCACAGTGTCCGGCTCCTTCCACGCCATGGTAGTAATCAAGTCTACCAGGGGGTCGGCCGGAGGGGACACCCAAGAGGTAGACGGGCCTGCTTCAAATGCCTCCAGGAACACAGATTCGTCCGAGGTAGGCTTTGGGGCAGACCACCCTCCCCTTATTCTGAGCATCTCCATGATGTCACCAAATGAGACATCTTCAGGGGGTGATCTGGGGGAGCCTTCCCCTTCCTTCAAATCCGTGTCCTCAGTCAAGGACTCGGGGGAGTCCAGGTGCCTCCTCTTGCACCTTCGCTTGTGAGGAACCTCCTCGGGGGGGCTGTCCGAGGAGTTCTCACCAGCAACGCCTTGTTCCAATGGAACTACCTGGGACGTCAGAGCAGGCTGTCCCTGGGGCCGGGTGATGGAAGTCGGACCCAACTGAGAAGGAGTGCAGGGTGGAGCCGTGGCAAGGGCCGGGGGCCTGGAATCTCTCGACAGAACACTCTCCACCACGTCGAATGCCGAGGGAGAGCTGCTCTCTCTGAGATCCGAGAGCAGACCCTCCCCTCGGATCCGATGGATGGATCGGAGCCGGCGCTGAAGCGATTGGATCAGACGTACCAGCATGCTCCGACCTGGACGGAGCCGGAGACATAGTGATACCGCCAGATCCGAAGCTCAGCCCTCGGCTCTGAGAGCTCGGATCCGAAGAAAATGGACCCCACAGACTCAAGGGAAGTGTCAGCGCCGAAGTACCAGAGACTATCGGTGCTGACACCCCCCCGGCTCCAAGGCTGCCTGGCTCCGAAGACTCCGAACCCGGGAAACGGGATGGAGAAGGAGCTATCGGGGCAAAAAAGGGGTCGAGCTCACCCCCCAGGGGGGGGGGGGGAGGCAGGAGCACTCCCATCTGCAGTTGGGCATGGAGGAATCTTCTCGTCATCCAGTCCAAATCTGCATCGGTGAGACTTCGGGTAGATCTCGACGAGGCCACCAAGGCGGGGCGGGAGTGTCGCTTCGATGACCTCGACGGAGATCGGGTCTCCTCCTCCTCAGGACCCGGTGAAAAGCACAGGGACCGGATCTGAGAAGGAGGAGACCCAGAAGTCCTGGAGGGAGAAGCCCGCTTAGCCGGGGGGGCCGAAGCGGACGCCTCGGCCCGCCACTTGTGGTGCGTCTCCTTCCTCCTTTCTTTCCTAGCCTCCCTCTCCTCCGGGCCTAAGGCGGGAGGTTGAGCCCCGGCCGGGGGGAGGGAAGCAGGAGTGGCAGCCGCCGCAGCGGGAGCCACGAGAGGACCGGAGGTAGAAGCCGAGTCCGGGGGCAGAAGACCCGCCAGATTCAGCTTAGACCCCCGGTCCTTGAGTGCCCTGGAGTTGAACGCTGCACAGATGGTACAACCAGAGGACAGGTGTTCAACCCCAAGGCACATCACACACCGAGTGTGGCCATCCGTTGGGGACAGCTTATGGCCACACTCGGTGCACTTAGAAAACACTAACTTTGGGGTCTCAGACATACTAGAAGGTAAAAACCGCACACACTAGGCCCCAAACACACACACACAACCCTGACGGAACCACGAAGGAAGGGGGAGGTTAGAAAATGGAACAAAATAAATTAAACTAAGATGGTTCTAAGGGATAAGGGACCTGAAGAATACAGTCACACCAAGAGTTAAAGAAAAAGGGGGTAGAAAAGTTAAATTTTCTCACAAATGTACGAAAAACGCCTGGAACTCGGGATCAAGCTGCTGAAGTAAACCGCGGCAAACTAAATCTGAGGTCAGTCAGGGTTGGCAGGGGATTATGGGTAGGGGAGGAGCTTGAAGCTCGGATCTAAAGCTGTTGAAAACTGCCGGTTCGGATCTGAATCCCATAGGTTGCTGCACAAATGAAGTTAACTACTTCAGATTACATGTTTTTTCAAAACATATTCAATTAGGCAGAGAACAGAAGAAATGGGTTAAAGCAATGACTGTACAAACTGGACCTACCAAGTCAATATTCCAATGCAACTAGGCTAGCTTAATATGATATATTTGTGTAAAAAGACTGAACATCTAACGTGTGTGCTTCTATCAGGAATGTTCAATATTGGATTTTGGTAGTGGACAGATATATTTACTGGTCTGACATTTTAACTGATGCACAGGAACAAAAGAGTTGGTATATGTATATATATATATGTATGTGAAGACAAGATCCAGAATACTGAGTAAGAACATGGCAGTTAATGTCTGAAACACAGGCAACTGATTTGCAGATTTTGGCAGCAGACCTGTATCTTGTCTGGGTCAAGTAAAGTCTAATTTGCAGAAAACAGCAAAGCACCAAGAGACTCCTTCCAACAGGAAACACAGTGGCTGGATAACCATCAAAACCAGGACATTCAAAAAGAAGATTCCAAACTGTAGATGATTCAGTAATTGATCCAATCCTACGACTACACACGAAAAGAGGTAATCATTAAGATAAGGATAAAAGTCTGCAGGTTATTACCACTAGCTCCAAACATTTGGGAAGACTCTCAGCAGACCTACCAGAATGAAATGGAGTACAAGAATTTTGAGAAACAATGTATAGCCAAAACACAAGGTACGCCAGCTGATATCCATCAGACTCACGACCATCCAAACACCTGCTGTCAGCAAGAGAGAGAATCAAACACTGAAAGCATCACCATCCTGACATTTCAAACAGTGACATATTAGCTATAGCTGGAGAAATCCAGAGTAAGTACCTGCTGACCTGCTCTTTCTGGAACAAGAAAAGCTCAGAAATAATTCTCTATTTCACTAAATGGAGAAGGGACCTTTACTTTTACATTTTTCCCTCAATATTTTAAGAGGTCAGACCCTAAAAAGAAGGGGTGTGGATAAATTCAGAGCAGGATATGGAAGAACCTAACTGTCTTGTAAAGCCTTCCAAAGCAGTCTTTCCAATCATACATCACTGCAAATGCTTATCCAGTTACTGAAGAGTTTTGCATTTTCCACTCTGACAGCTCGAGTAGGGGATATTAAGTGGTATTCTACTAGAATCATCCATGTCTAAAGGGGGAGGGTTCCAGACCACAAAATTGTCTGATTCCAGTTCTGCAACAGCAGCAGTACCACCATCATCTATGGCCAAACAACCATTCCTGCAGGGACTGCTTCAAACCAGACTAACACTGACTAAAGACCTGTTTTTATTAAAGGGAAACCTACTGCCTCAACTCAGTAAGGCAAAGAATCCTGAAAAACATGGTAAACCCTAGAAGCAGTCTCCACTATTCCAGGGCCTAGTGACAAGGTTCTGACACTAAAGGAAGATAAATGATGGCAAGGTGGCTTACACACAGTTACCAGTCTAGCTACTGTACCACCTACATTTGTTATTTATTTAATCCTTGTTGACCGGGTTAGTCCCACTAGGCTAGTAGCCTCTTTTCAGGAGAGAACTGAAGTGGTATTAATACTACTAGGGGAAATTTGGCCAGGGCATTTAGGAACTTCTCCAGTAGGAACCATTTTGAAGAAGCACTTCCCATTTCCGTTCCAGATGCAGTGGTGACCCGGAGATTACAGGGAGGCAGATAGAGAGAGAAAGAGATGATAGACTAGTGAAAGAAATGAAGGAGAAAGCAAATATCAAAACCAGAGAATGTGTGCAAGATTCTGAGGAAATGTTCCAAAGAAACCTGTTTGATGGTGATGTGTTAAAATGATGGATGTACAATTACAACCCTTCAGTTGGGACGGTTGCAAAATGATTTACTTAAAAAAATGGTGGTGCAGAGTGAGCCAGAAAATGAAGATGATGTTTCCTGAGGAGACATTATGGAGAAAATAAAAAGAAGGATGCAGAGGCAATCCTGATGAATAGTGGTGAGATGGAAAAGAAAACATATGCACAGAAAGTAAAAGAATGCAAAAGGTAGAGTAGCAGAAGAGAAAGCTGAAGAAAATGAAAAACAGAAGTACGTGGTAAGGCTTCAAGGTAAAGAAGAGAAAGAAATGGACAGATATGAAGTGTGGGACAATTTAATAGCCCCTTTGGGTGCAAAAGCACATAGGTAAGAGCTTTTATTCCTCTTAAATGGACATTTTGGGACATTATACTTGAAACAGTTTTTTCACTGGAAAATTTTCTTGGAGAATGTGGAAAAAAGAAAGATTGTAACCTATGGAATCTTTATGTGATAAAAGCATTTAACAGGGAAACAGAAGATTCATACACAATTTCACAGAGAGGTAGAAAGAGGGACTCTGAAAAGACATTTGAAAGCTTTATGTAAAGAAGTACTGAATACTGCAAAAGTTTATGATGAAAGGGGTTTATGAACTGTTGGCTAAGATTGTAATACTATGTTAAAAACAGAAAGAGAACAAATTATACATATATAAAGCATGACAAATGTGGAGGGGAATAGGGGTGTTATAAAATACTGGGGACAATCCAAAACATGTTTTTGTGGAAAAGAAGGTCATCTGGTAAGTAAATGTGACAAATGAAAATGTCATTTATATTTGTGGGGAAATGGGACATGATGCAAAAAAATGTGAATCGAAATGTTGAGTGCAGAGAAAAAAGCACAAGTGTGGAAACACAGCAATCACAGTTCAAAATAAACAAAGGTAAAGTAGGCAGCAAACAGCAGGTAAAATAAATCTAAGTTTAATGCATACACAAACTGGTAAGCACTTTCGCTACGGAATTATAGCTTCTTCAGCCCCTAATAAAACAGCATCTTCACTAAACATTTATATAGGTTCATAGGTTTATACTAGGCTATCTGCCCTAAGGCATTTATAAGCCTAGCCCAGAGTTTTTGTGGCTTACGCCACCCCTTATGTTAAAAAATACTGTGCCCATTAGTTTGTTGTGCCTCTGTCCAACAGTGACACAGAGATGATTCCCGGGGTAAACCTAGATCTCCCATCCACCGGTCAAGATTTCTCTTGAACAGAGCCAGCGTGTCTCTGGGTGACAAATCTATCCCTCCAGCATGTCCTATTTATATCCGTGCTAAGGTTTAAGTCACTTGCTCTAGTGGATCTGGTAGATTTGGATTTTTTGAGGTGGAGCATTAATTCCTGGTTGGACATGGCCTTGTATGTCAGGCACAGGTCACCTCTGAGCAGACGGTATGCGACTGAATAGAGCTGGAGTTTCTTCAGTCTGGCAGCATATGACAGATTTTGGAGTCCCTTTATCCTTTTGGTGAGGAACTTTTGGGGTCTCTCCAATTGCTGCAGGTGTCGGGTGAGATACATCCCGAATGGGGCATTGTACTCGATCATTGGTCTGATAAGTGAAGAGTACAGGGGAACAATGACCTCACTTGATCTGGATGTGAATCCCTTCATGATCAGGTGGGCAATGTAGAAGGTTTTCTAACCACTTTAGCAATGTGAGTGTCAAAAGAAAGGCCACTGTCAATCTGGGTCCCCAGGTCCCTGATAACCTCTTCTGTGCTTAGTGGATTGCCACCTATATGGTAGCTTGGGGTTACCTTGTTTTTCCCGAAGGGTATGACTATACATTTTTGGCATTTAACTTCAGGCCATGGCTCTGGCACCAGCTATCAGTTTCCGTGAGACCCCTCTGAAGGATATCTGTGTCCGATGTACTTTCCACTATGGCTCCCAGTTTGCAGTCATCTGCAAACTTTGTCAGCCATAGTCCTCCTATGTTAGCCTGTACTTCTGAGAAGTAGATGCCGAACAACAGGGGGCCAAGGACTGAGCCCTGTGGGACACCACCTGTGACCGGCTTGGAGTCTGACATGGCGCCAGCTACTCTAACCCTGTGGGTTCTGTCCTTTAGCCAGTTTGCAACCCATCTTGTGACATATGGGTTTACATTTAAGCTGGTAAGTTTCTCTATAATACCCGAGTGGGGTATTGTGTCGAAAGCTTTTGCAAGGTTAAGGTAGGCTGTATGGACTGCCTTTCCCTCATCAATGGCCTTGGTGACTGTTTCGAAGAAGTCGACCAAGTTCAAAAGGCATGATATGCCCTTGACAAAGCCAAACTGGGTCGGGTCTAATGTCTGCAAGTCCCCTACGTCTTGATGATACATTTGAAAGTGTGGTTTATAATAAATTGGATTGCATACAAAATTGTTACACAGAATGTAACATATATTATTTGTATTATATAATACTTATAATGGTAAAGAAATTTACATTACCTACATTATTAAAATATATTAGTACAAATTGGTTGTATTCATGGTAACACTTATATTACATTACCATTTTATATTAATTATTTCATTCACAATACATTATAAAGAATTGATATATATATATTAAATATTTAACAATATATATGTCATAGTTGGATGAGTGAGATATGTATATGTATTATTCAAATAGTAATATACTACAAATATATTGCACATGTTACATACAACAAAGGGTTCAACAAATGTATATATAATAGCATAGTATATTTATATTTATTTTATGTAAAAATATTTGATTAAATGTACATTTAATTAGAAGTTTTTAAAGTGTATATGTGCATACAATTTTATTAGAGTATATATGTACATGAGTTAAAAATGGATAATGTTTTTCATTGATATACAATGTTTTCAACAAAGCCATTTCCTTTTTAAAAAAAAGTTTATTGTTGAAATTAAGGACATCAATTAAGTAATTATTCAATATGTGACACAGTATAAATATGTTAAGTTGAAACAGTAGTATGTATTCTGAAGAAGTTCGTAAGGACGAAACCTAGGTCAATAAAGAAGTGTTTGCTGCAAAGTACGTATGGTGGCCTTTCGTTGAGTTGTTCGAATACTATAAGAATATATTCTACAATTTTGGGTCTGCTTTCATCTCCTTATTGGCATCAACTCCATCTTGCTGTTTTTCAATCAAGTTGCAGTAAAGTTTCTGGTCCCCTACGTCTTTGTTTATGAGTTCCATTATGATCCTCTCCATAGCTTTGCAGACCAGGCTTGTTAAGCTTATGGGGCGGTAATTACCAGGGTCCGTAGAGGCACCGCCTTTGTGGAGTGGGACTACAGTTGCCGTACGCCACTCCTTGGGCACGTATCCTGTGGTAAGGCTAAAATTAAACAGCTGCCTTATGTGCGGGTTTAGTTCCTCATTGAGTTCGTGTAGCACACAGCCGGGGACACCATCCGGTCCCATTGATGCTGTGTTTTTAGCTTTAGAAAGAGCAGCTTTCACCTGCGCATTGGAGATGTCTGGGAGGCTGCACTCCGTTGGGATAGTTATCTCTCCTTTTGGGGGGGGGGAGGGGGGTGAAGTTTGCACTGAACCTGTCTGCCAGTATGTTGGCAATGTCTGTGGGTTCAGTGATTTTTGTATCATTTTGGACTAATTCTGAGCATATCTGGGAGTTTCCACCCAGGTTTCTAACATAGCTGAAGAAGGCCTTATGATTGTCTTTTGAATCTATGGCAATTTTTCTCTCAAATTTGGCCTTGGATGATTTTATGAGTGCTCGTATTTTTTTACTAATAATGATCAAAGGTGTCTTCTCTTTTATGGATTTTGCTCTATCATGTAACAGCTTTCTCCTCTTATTGTAAAGTTTGTTTATGGCTGAGGTCCACCAGACTGGACGTTTGCCCTTGGTGGAAAGAGTCTTGGTTTTATTAGGGATTGCCTGATCCATGCAGTCCTGGAGGTTTTCGTAGAAGGCATTTGTAAGGGCTTCCGCAGCTTGGGTTGTGGTTTCCACTGGATCGGGGGCCTTGAAGGATACCACACCAGTCTTGAGTAGTGTGAAGTTTGCTTTAGAGAAGTTCTTCACTGTGGTCTTTTTTGTTTGGGGTGGGGGCGGGATGTGGATATCCAGTGAGATTAGTTTATGACCTGATCTCACTAATGAGGGATATACTTCTGGTGTGGAATATTTTGTCCCCATGTTTGTGATGAGATCTACTATATTTTCTCCTCTTGTGGGAACGGTGACTAGAAATAAATTCCCACTGCCAGTCTCGAACCCAGGACCTTGATAACACTAGTCTGTATGACCTACCACTAAGCCAATGTCATAATGCACAAAACAATCAGAAGCTAAAACTAATAAAACAATTAAATAATTAAAGCTAAACTCATTAATAAAGTGAACTCAGCAAAATAAGGTAACCATTACTTTTTCCTTCTTCTGGCTTTTAAAACAGATTTCAAAGGTATAAATTCATTTAAGCCTAGCCCCGAAATATGCATATCCATAGCTAATGGGGTTTGGCTTTATTGGCCTGAAACTGTCCATTAAAATGGCTTCAAATGTAAAAGTCATGGGCAATCAGAATCACCATATAACTGAAACATCTGATAGTATGTGAAATAAATTACAAAATGAAGGAGGTGGGGTATTTAACATCTGAAGGATTGAGACTTCCAGTTCTGTTAACATATGCAGATGACATTATAATAAATGCAAAAAACAAAATTTGGATAAAAGTAGTAATAATTTAATATTTTGCAACATTTGACAAACACTAGGCAGAATTTTTGCCAGGTCGAAAATGTAACAGTTCACAGATAGCAACATTTGATGCATCTCTGATAGCGGCTAATGCTAGGAATATTAATAAAGTTTTTTATTGGTATAAATGTCTTTACAGAAACAGACATTCTAACAAAATAATCAGGTGGTGGTGTTATGATAGGGATTAAAGATTGCTATGAATCCTGTGATTATTACATGTTCAGCAATAACACCAATACTATAGACTGTGTAAATGTGACAATAAAGACAACCCTGGAACATATAACAATTGTTAAAGTGTATAGACCACCAAAGTCAGGTGCAGATCACCTAGAAGAATTAATACATTTTTTTTGCATGAAACACAGGAGGGAATAATAATATAAGCTGGGGGACTTAAATTTACCAGAAACAGACTGGAATAATATTGATTCAACAACATTAGTAAGGAAATTATTTACAGCGTATATTCAGGAACAACAATTGCTTCAGAGTGTAAAAAAAAACTATGAGGAGACAGAACATACTAGAAATTGTTTGTATTCCCAAAGAAATTACTGTAATTTCCAAGTCAAGTTTTACCACCATTGCTGTGCAGTGATCATGGCGTTATAAAGGTTCATTTGTTGCTAGATAATTCTGCCAAACTGAAATCTAAATCAATGCATAGAAGGTTAATTACAGATTATATGGAAGCAAAACAGTCACTATGTAAAACTAACTGGAGTGAGGTGCTAAGTGAAACTGCAGATGGAATGTGGAAAGTTTTGAAAAATAAACTTGAGCGTAAAAATTCAGAACAATGTTTAACATCAGGATCTAAGCACACAACATCAGGGGGATATATTTCCATAAGAACAAGATATCTGATTCAGGTGCGAGACAAAAAATATAGGAAATGGAAGACAGAGGTTGAACTACAACTTTGAAAATGGAAATAAGCTGGACAAACAGAGTAAGCATAGCTGAGACAAGATTAAGAAAAATTTGAAGAAACTTTATATAACGATATTGAGCATAATAGGAAACCTTTTTATAGACGCATAAGATGTGGAAGGAGTAAAGACACAAATTGATAAACTGTGTGCAGATTCTAAAATTTATTCTCAGACACAACAGATTATACATATATATATATATATATATATATATATATATATATATATATATACACACACACACACACACACACATATATATATATATATATATATATATATATATATATATATATATATATAAACACACATACACACAAAATCTTATGCAAAACAGTTTAGCTGTACAAAAGGGGTGATGAGCTGTACTAGTGACATGCAGGTAACCCCAGATACTGGAATCAAATTAGATTATAATGAAAAAGAACTGCACAAACTGGATCCAAACAAAGCACAAGGAGGAGATGGAATTAGTAACAATGACTTGAGAACACTTCAGCAAGAACTTACAGTGCCGTTATATCTATTATTCGCTAGGTCATATAAATATGGGGAGATTCCTCAAGATTGGAGACATGCGCTTATTAAACCAGTCTTTAAGGGAAAGGGAAGTAAAACAAACCCAAAGTCATATAGACCCTTAAGTCTACTTTCATGTTGTGGAAAAATAATGAAGAAGGTAATATTGGATAGGTTAGTGTCAGAACTGGATATGTTGGGACTTGAAACCATATATCAGCATGTATATGTTAAAAAAAAGATCTATTCCCACCTGAAACATGAGGTTCTAAAACAATATAGTAACAGCTATGAATGAAAAATTGTGCTGTGATATAATTTATATATATTTAACTTCAGCATTTGACAGGCCCATACACAAAACACTGATCAATAAATTAGAACAACTAGGTATTGATGTACTCTTGATAAGATGGATAGCTGCATGGCTTATAAATAGGACATGGCAAGTGTCATACAGCAACTGGACAGGTGAAATCCTTGGGTACAGTCAGGGTGTCTCACAGGGCTCTGTCCTAAGTCATTACTTGTTTAGATTGTATCTTTCAGACGTAACTTTTTCATCCGAGTTGTTCTACAGTCTATATGCAGACGACCTGAAATTAGGTAAACTAATTACATATGTTACAGATAAGGCATGTCTGCAAAATAACTTAACTAAATTGACCATTTGGGCACAGGAGAATACTATGCTGATAACTACATCAAAAACCAAGCATATGAGATTTGGGAGACATAAATTGAAAGGTGAATATTTAATACAGCACATAGGGATTGAAACTGTAGACTCTTGAGGACATGAGTATATGGATAGATTCAGCTATGAGTTTTTCTAATCGTATCAACCAATTGGTTAAGGATAGTTATAGAACTATAGGTTGTAAAAAAGATTCATAAAGTCTAGGAAATCAAAAACAATGAAGTCATTGTTTGTTAGCTACATTAGACCCAAACTAGGGTATGGAATAACAATATGGAAACACTGTAAGAAAACAAGCATGAGTGAACTGGAAAGAGTACTGCAGAAATATACCAAGGGCATCCACGGATGTAAAATTTAAGTTATTATGAACGACTAAAATATCTGAACTGTACAGTGTCTCTTACAGATCTCTAAGAGGTGATCTTATTCAGGTATATAGGACATTTAGAGACAGCTACTTCTGGGAATGTTTGGGGTTATCAAAAAGTACCAGTCATCAAACAACCTATGTAGAAGATTCTATAGGAAGGAGAAGTGTACTAATTGGTTCTCTGCCAGAGTAGCTGATGCATGATGGATCAGACTACCAAATTACATTAAAGCTAGTAACAGTTTAGATATTTTTAAGAACAGCCTGGATACTTATTACGGGAACAAGTGTTTTTATATATGGGCAAGCTAGAACGGCATTAATGCCCGTGCTTGAAATATATGTATGTATGTAATTTGCACAAACAAGAGTTTAGGGAGGATAGGGATGGCTTTAAATAAAGAGAAAAGTAAAAGTTTAGGTGATGTAGTAAAGATCGGGGTATACATTTTACAATGAATGAAATTTCTGTGTTAGGTGTAAAATTTGAGAATAAAGATATACGTAGAATTCAATGGAAAAAACAATAGAAGAAATAAAGCAAACATCTTTTCTAGAGAACATATAAATTATCAATCAGAAAAAAAGGTATTTTTGATAAATTCAGCACGGATGGGAAAATGGCATACTTGATACATGTATTTATATTGCCAACAGCATTTGAAAAGGAATTATTACATATAATTGTTTTAATTTATAGGGGGTTCTAGAGTAAACCCAGTAACAAAAGAACAGCTTTGTATGTAAATAAAGGAGAAGGAGGTTTAGTGTTAATTACCTCAGTGGTATATGCTGCTTCATTAAATTTGTACACAGTGTTAAAGTGGATAAACTGCTAGTAAAAGGAAGCATGCCATATAAAACGTTTACCTTGTCAAGAAGAAGAAAAAATACCAAGTGTGTGTTTTCGAAATGTAAGAGTAAAAAGCTAGGGAGAAAACTACATAAAGAAGATTTTTGAAGATACAAAAAAGTGGATAAAATAAACATGGATATGACTAAATATGGATGTTATAAGAACAGAAGTAAAGAATATGTTAAAAGAATACATAAAAAGTTATTTTATGTTATATGGAATGAAAGAATAAATTAAATTATTGTGAAGAAACTGAAAACACTCATCTGTGTTAGCATGTCTGGCAAGGGATTTGCAACATTAAACTGTATTGTATGCAGGCATGCCTAATTGTGAAAATGTAAATACGTTTTGAAATGTTGAGAGTTTTCCTGTTTAGACAAAATGTTTAAAGAATGTTTTGACACAGTTCTAACTGTGCATGTTTGAGAAGGACATTCTAAAGTACAAACTGTGGAGAATCAGCTGAGCAGTGAGTGATGTTACTGGAATGTTCCTTGTTGCTAAGAGATGACTGACAGAAAAATAATCTGTTTTACAGGTGTTATATTTTGAAATTAGACAGCTGAGAGTGAGAAGCTGTGCAGTTTGTCAAGTACTGAGCAGTCAGCTGATACCAAGAAAGGAGAACTCACCAAGAAAAGCGTAAACTTGCCTGGGCCTTGCTATTATATCTTAGAGTAGTTCAGGGACAGTATTTCTTTACATCAAGAAAGTTTAGTTAAGATGGAGTTTTTTTCTTGAATATGTGTTTCCTATCCTGCAGTTTGATTTACATTTGTGGTGATTGAAATTCTAATGTTTATTGAGAGTTACTGATTTTCAATTTTGTAATCATTTTTATTCATTATTAAACGTTTTTCATTATTTTACATTGTGACTGAAAACCAGTGTTTTTCTTTAGAGATTAGAGACTGCTGCTACCTGTTTGATACTTCCCAGGTCACCCAGATGCCTGGCTGTTCTGGTCATAGCTATCATTTATTTTGATAATTAATTTTCATAATTGGACACCCCCATTTGAAGGGCACAAAAACCCTCTGATTGGTGGTGGTGTTTCTGTATTTATTTTGGGAAAGAGACACAGCTGGAAATGTGTCAGGCTTTCTCAGAAGTGTTTGGATGTGTGAGATTTTGAGTGTGAGTGTATCAGAAGTCTTAAACTGGAACACTTTGCTCTGAAGTGTGTAATAACAAAAATACAGTTGGGTGAACAGAAGTATATAGTCCAGTCCCAGATAAAATAGTGTGTGTTCCTTTTGTGCTGTTAGGGGAAAATGGTGAAATATTACTTTTTTTTTATTGCTTTTAAGTGACAGCCTCATACTGGAGTCAGTAGTGAAGTGAAGAATGAACCTCCTTACTTACTAACTCAGGATAGTAAGGGACGTCATTTAATTGTTGTCAGTCCAGGGGGGGGGGTATTAGCTGGACGTCACATTTATTAGTGGTAGTTTGGTGGGATACAGCCAGACTTCACAATTATGTTTAATGGTAAACAGATTATAGCAACAATATTAAGTAAAATCAGATGGTGTTTATGGAAAAAGGAATGGGGGTCTAGTAGGGATGAAAATTTAGCAAGATTGTAAAGGAAATTATGAATATTTGCAAACAGATTTGTATATTTATATATTTGTACATATGTAAATATTTTGTAAATAAGAGTTATTTTTGTAAATAAAGGACTCTTTTCGATGCAGTAGGATATTTTACATCCACCTGAGCTTCTATCAACTCAAGCAGATGGGACCTCAGTTTATTATCTCATCCAAAGGAGGACACATTCAGGATACAGCACCCCCTGTATGCTGCACTGCAGCATCAGTAATGGATCTACCTGGTGTGGGAACAGAACAAACAGCCTTCTGCAACAATGGTGAGTGTACTAATTGTTGTGTCACTGACACTGATTCCTTAGATCCTGAAATGCAGCAAAGGACAGTGGCCGTCATAACACTCAAGAACAGCAGGAGGGTCTGAGCTTTCTACAACAACTTCACCCAGGCTGCCAAAGCCATGACCTCTTTAGCCCTTAAGCGCAGAAATATCAGACGAGGAGCATTCAACCTGGCCCCAGTAAAGGCAATCTGAACTGGACACAGAGAACTCCTCTCATTTTATGTTAACACCATGGTCTGCACACAAGCCAGAGATGTTAACCAGGAATCCCTCTACTGTGTTACCAACAGCCACATATCCAAGAAGAGAAACACATGAAGGGTCTTCTAATGCAAAGAATCTGCCATAAAGTCTAAAGTTAATACCTTCAGATACACACTAGGCACATACCTTAGACCAGAAGGCAAGACTTCATAATAAAAATGTTGCCATGCAGAGTAAACTTAAAGAATTTCGCAGTTTACACTATTTATAGACAGACCAATGCGAAGCCTAGTGTTGACATAAACCAATGCTCCCCAAGTCTGAACTCCTCTATCACTGCGAACAGATCCCAACAGACATTAAACAATAGACTAACTTCCAATACCTGATCCGGAGGGCACAAAAGATGTGGAATGATATGCATGTGAATCTCCTGTACCCTGGCCAGCAAAGCCTGCACACATCAGCATAAACACTTTTCAGGTTAACAGTGGCAAAAGAAGAGACTTCCAAGATGTTTGTACACTGATCAACAACTGGATTTCAGCTCTCCCAGTGCGAAAAGATAGCTATAGGAATCGGAGCTGGTTAGAAAAGACTGGGAAGAGAGACTGGATAAGCAATTCACAAAGAAACAATGGGATGACTTATCTGTGGCTCCGAAATATGCAACAAAGTCCAGAAGATTTAGGATTTTTGATTGGACGTGATTGTACAGGTATCTTTATATCCTAAGCAGACTCCAAAGAATGCCTCCTCAGGTAGATGGCAAATGCTGGAGGTGTGATTGGGAAGAAAGAGGAAACTAAGAACATATATTTTGGAAGTGTAACGAGTTGGCAGAACTATCAGAAATATTGGGTGTCCAAATGGGTGTAACTAAGGAAAAGATTTTTTGAGCTGGGGTACAGGATCTGAATTACCTAGACATAATAAGACTCAATTAGACATAATTAAGCTCAATTCTGATGGCTGCCAAAAAATGCAATTACTAGAATATGGAAATCAAACTCTAAACCAACTGTATTTGAAGTAGTGAATATTGTAACAAAGATGGGATCTTTAGAAAGGGGTAGGAGCCAACTACATAAAAAAATGGAAATTGTGGGAACAATACATGCAGAATGTTTTGAAGGAGGAATGATGTGTAAGGGAAGGCAGGAATTGAGCAATTTATGTTGTGTTGGATTGATAACTGTATAAAAGCATATATGTGAAGTACAATGTTTGCAAATGTGAACATGTCAACATGGTTTGTTTTCTTTTACATAAATATATGTGTGTCTATGTCTTAAGTGATAATTCAATAAAGGTGTTAAAAAACAGTGGCAAAAGATGATGAAAGTCGCTATGTTCAAGAATTGCTTACAAAATTTTCTCTATCCTAGCATAATTCTTACAAATGCAGCTCAACACTTAAAAGTCATGAATAACAAGATTCTCACCAGAAAAGGACAATCACCCTGAGGACTTGTGGGTAATTTTCTTTTGTGATTTCATCAGAATCGGAAGAATACCACAAACATACCAATTTATTTCTAAACATAACGAGAAGTAAAGCTTGCACTTACCTCTGCAAAGACAGAGTCCTAGCATTCAACTAACAAACTTCTAATGCAAAGTGAAGCAACTGCTCACTTCAACTGGCAAAAAAATATATAGCAAGGTGTACAGCATACACATATTACAGATAGACTCCTTGTACAAATCAGTGTGAGAATGCATAAAGTACCCTGATGTCCAAATGCAAAAACAGGACAGTATACTGACACTTGCTTACATCTACTTCTACATTCATACCATGAACCTCCTGCAGCAATGATTTTTATAATGAATATCATTAATTCAGGTAAAGAATTTCTACTTACTGACCAGATTTTACTTCTGTTCAGCTGATCAGCCCCACTGGACATGGTCTACTTTCTGTGGAGATCCAAAATGGAATTCAAAAATGACAATGGGTAATTCAAGGAGAACACTAGGGAAATTCTGCTACTGTTTTTGACAGCATTCAGAATGGAGGGCATTCATTCTAAAGCTAAGCATGAGCAAACTGTTAGTGAAACAAAGAAAGAAACACTAGCAGTTATCTTCACTGGTTCTAGTTTCCCAGATGAAGTTTTGATGGGGATGATCAAAGAACAAGAATGATTCCGGGAGCCCTGAAGGCAATACACAGAGCATATGGCTCACCAGTCCTTGAGGATGGATGTGTCTATTCCTGGCCGGCCAGTGCTGATCTGGTGTAAACAGAGGCTTACATGAAAAGTAGGATCTGGAAATGAGGAAGGTGCACATTGCAGCTGGTGATGTTAGCTCTTGTCCACATGAGTGAAGGAGCATGTATGTGTGGATAGAGGGACAAAGGAACTCCGTAAGGTGATGCTCACTTCACCACCAAGGGATGGAGGTCAAGACACATACAGAAAGTACCCCCATAGCCTATGTCCATCATGTAGATATCCTGCCACTGTATAATTTGTGTTCATCTTAAAACATGAGTGGCATCCCAGTCTGAATCTTCAAAGCCAGACTCTAAAGCCATAGCAATGACGGTACACAGTTTCCTGCCAGTAAATGGACGCCTGGGTTTAGGTAGTTGTACAAGCTTATCCATGTGCCTGATGACAGCCCCCTCCAGACGGCTCTCACTCAGGATGGACTAGAGACTTAACACATTGAGAACAAAGAGGCACAAGATCCATTGGAGGAAGGCTTGATGACTGAAAAACAATAAGGGAAAAGCATACAGACAACTACAGTATCAGGAAAAACTGAACCTTATTTATTGATTTCAGAACCAATCTGGTGGGTGGGGGAGTCAGTGCACCCCTGGAATATATAAAGACAAAAATGAGGATGCAATTATGAAATACCAAAAAGATTTTCAAGAGGATGGATATGCTGGCTGCTGAAAATAAGAAATCTACTTATAAAAGAGGGGGCATTGAAAATCATACTCTGTGAAATATAAACTGCATATGTATGAGGTTTAATTCTTAGATCAAAGGATGTTAGAATATTGTGAGAAATAAGAAGATAGATGACAAGGGTAGATGTAGGCTTATTACAGGACGCAGTATGTATAGAAGTGCCTATGGAAAAAGCACTTTGGTGTGAGAGTGTTTTACAACTTATGGTCTTCACAGAGGGTGGCCCTAAAAGAAAACACATAATTCGAAGGAGAAGAATCAGAACAGAAAAAAGGGAGCATGTGAAGACTACATAAAGTATGCGCATGAAAGTGGAAACAATTGTATTAAATATTGTCCTGGGAAACAAGAAAATTACAGAAAGTCTTACCAAAATAATTAGATACTGGTTGAAAATACAAAGCTAACCTATTAAAATGCAAAAATGAGGTCTTCCCTCTGTCAGAATAATGGTTTCCAAAAGTAAAGCTTACTTACTGAAGAAGGAAAGAATGCATTTCCACACATCAGATGTGTTTGAAGGGTATTTGAAAGGATTGCTTGGGTGATGAAGGGTAATAGGAAATAGTACATGGGAGGTAACAATAGTATCAGCAGAGAACGCATTAGTATTACATAGAAGGATGTCACTAAAAAATTCATTCCTCTCAAAAAGCTTAGCAAGGTGCCATCAAAAATCATAGCAGTGGGTCGAAAATTACAGCACTCTAAATCTGCATGTGTGTAAATTCTCACTGCTGGAGGATGAAGGCACATATGCGCAACAGATATAACTTATAAAATTAAAACTCTTAAAACAGATTCACACCTACATAGCTGTTATCAAAAATGCATCTTTACTGCACATCTTTAGTTTAGTTAACAGAATTAGTATAAACTTTGTATATTTTTATTTCTCCACAACATGTTGTGGAAATTTCACTAAACACACATTTATGTTATGGATAAAAAACAAACAAACAAAAAAAAAACAGAAGACACTTCAGCTCAAAGCAACACAACCAAAAATGTCCTTGCCCTTCTGGGCTATTTTAATGAGAATTCCCCCTTCTCTACATATAAAAAAAAAATAAAATGTTTGCTCGTTTTTTTTCCATATGATATAAAAGTTAGAGCAACATTACAAAACTGTTTTGCCAGTTAACCAAATAAGCTCTTCCTTTTTTTTTCATAAAACATTGCATATTCACAGCTCTGTATCATTCCTGCTTATCATAACATTATTAAAGCTTTGCAGTTTATAATTATATTATCACACATATGCACCCAGTATCATCAGATAGAAGTTGTATGACTGCATCTTAGATGTCTGCTGCGAGAACCATGCAGTACAAACCACTACAACACCCCCCACCTGCCCTTTCAACCATTTTGTCTTTATTCCTGGTCTTAAACTAAGTCAAAGTCCAACACTCATGTCATTATTTGGTGACTGCAATCAACAGTATTTTGCCAGGAAACCACAGATTTGAGGATCAGACTAAAAATAAGGCAAAAATAGGGATCGGGGACAGTGGAGAGCTATGGTCTCTGCTCAAACACACAGACACACGCACATAAGTTAAAGCTACTTGTATGACTGTGTACATCTTAGATGTCTGCTTGAAATCAGGTGAATGCACAAATACATAAATAGCTGTCATAACCTCACATATCACATAAAGACCCAAAGGTAAGAACAGATTTTAAATATTACTTCTACATACTTAGTAGCTATAGAGAGAAAGAGGTTGGCGAAGAAGAAGTGGGATTGTCAGAAAGATGAAGAAAGTAGACAAGAGTACAAGGAGATGAGGTGCATGGCAAAGAGAGAGGTGGCAAAGGCTAAGGATAAGGCGTATGACTAGTTGTACAAAAGGTTGGACACTAAGGAGGGAGAAAAGGACCTGTACCGACTGGCTAGACAGAGGGACCGAGCTAGTAAAGATGTGCAGCAGGTAAGGGTGAAAAGGATAATGAGGGAAACATACTCACAAGCGAGGAGAGTGAGTTGAGCAGATGGAAAGAGTACTTTGAGGGACTGTTGAATGAAGAGAATGAGAGGGAGAGAAGGTTGGATGATGTGCGGATAGTAAATCATGAAGTGCAGTAGATTAGCAAGGAGGAATTAAGGATAGCTATGAAGAGAATGAAGAATGGAAAGGCTGTTGGTCCAAATGACATACCTGTGGAAGCATGGAGGTGTTTAGGTGAAATGGCAGCGGAGTTTTTAACTAGATTGTTTAATGAAATCTTGGAAAGTGAGATGATGCCTGAGGAATGGAGAAAAAGTGTATTGGTACAGATTTTTAAGTATAAGGGTGATGTGCAGAGCTGTAGTAACTACAGAGGGATTAAACTGATCAGTCACAGCATGAAGTTATGGGAAAGGGTAGTGGAAGCTAGGTTAAGAAGGGAGGGGATTAGTGATCAGCAGTATGGTTTCATGCCAGGAAAGAGCACTACAGATGCAATGTTTGCTTTGAGAGTGTTGATGGAGAAGTACAGAGAATGTCAGGAGGAGTTGCATTGTGTCTTTGTGGATTTAGAGAAAACATATGACAGGGTGCCTAGAGAGGAGTTGTGGTATTGTATGAGGAAGTTGGGAGTGTCAGAAGTATGTAAGATTGGTACAGGATATGTACGAGGGTAGTGTGACAGCTGTGAGGTTTGCGGTGGGAGTGACGGATGCGTTTAAGGTGGAGGTGGGATTACATCAAGGTTCAGTTCTGAGCCCTTTCTTATTTGTAATGGTGATGGACAGGTTGACAGACGAGATCAAACAGGAGTCCCCGTGGACTATGATGTTTGCAGATGATATTGTGATCTGTAGTGAGAGTAGGGAACAGGTGGAGGAGATCCTGGAGAGGTGGAGATATGCTCTAGAGAGAACAGGAATGAAGGTCAGCAGGACTAAGACAGAATATATGTGTGTGAATGAGAGGGAGGATAGAGAAATTGTGAGGATGCAGGGAGTAGAGGTGGCAAAGGTGGATGAGTTTAAATACTTGGGATCAACAGTTCAAAGTAATGGTGAGTGTGGAAGAGAGGTGAAGAGAGTACAGGCAGGATGGAGTGGGTGGAGAAGAGTGTCAAGAGTGATTTGTGACAGACGAGTACCAGTAAGAGTGAAAGGGAAGGTCTACAAGAGGGTAGTGAGACCAGCTATGTTATATGGGTTGGAGACAGTGGCACTGACAAAAAGGCAAGAGTCAGAGCTTGACGTGGCAGAGTTGAAGATGTTAAGATTTGCACTGGGTGTGACGAGGATGGACAGGATTAGGAATAAGTATATTAGAGGGTCAGCCCAGGTTGGAAGGTTTGGAGACAAAGCCAGAGAGGCAAGATTACGTTGGTCTGGACATGTGTTGAGGAGGGATGCAGAGTACATTGGGAAAAAGATGCTAAGGATGAAGCTGCCAGGTAACAGGAAAAGAGGAAGGCCTAAGATAAGGTTTATGGATGTGGTGAGTGGACATGCAGGTGGTTGGTGTGACAGAGCAAGATGCAGAAAATAGGAAGAAATGGAAACAGTTGATCTGCTGTGGCGACCCCTGATGGGAGCAGCCGAAAGAAGACGACGACTCCTACATACTTAGTAGCTAGTATAATCAGCTCTGCGCTAGAAAACATCTTTTGAAGGATCTATAACTCAAGTATACGTCATTATTTAATGACTGCAATCTACAACAATTTGCTAGATAACCATACATTTTATGATGAACCTACCAAAATGTAGTCCAACTTCTTTGCTAAAGAAATTTGAACAAAAACAATAAGACAAAGAACTGAAAAAGCAATTTTAAATATTATTCTAATTCACTTAAACATTTAACAAAGTAGATGTTGCATCAACATCCATTTTCCGAATAAGAAGTAAGAAATGTTTAATTTTTGGCATTATTACGTCACTGATGATTACAATCAGTTAATAGAAAATGAACCAGAAATACTACAGCCAGAAACAAACTAAAATAAAAATAAAATACCGGAAAGTAACCAAAACGGAAAACTAATGACCAAAAAGAAACACATTAAACAGTGAGCACTTTCGTCCTGATAAGACTTCTTCAGACTGAATAATGGGATAACAATTCTACAACATTTAAATACACATTCAATTAAAATTCAAAATCACATGACCACTAATTAATGCTTCAATCCTTTTCTTTTAAGGAAGGCTACAAAGTCCTCCCCTATCATTTAACCCAGGTGGATGGCAGGCATTCAGCTTTACCTGCCAGTCATATTCCATCCACCCAAGTTCTTCTTCTGCATTAAATTTCTTAAATGTCTTGTCAAAACTTAAAACTTCATCCAAAACACAAAATTTAAAAATCAACTTTACATTCATTCACCTTATAATGCTTCCCCAGTGCTTTTTTGTCATTTCCAACGCTGATCGCATATTTATGCTCATACATTCTTCTATTTACTTCCCTAGTAGTGCATCCCACAAAAAATGAACTACATGACATGCATAAAACTAAATACACTACAAACTTAGACATACAGGTATATCTACACTTTAACTGTATATTATAACCACTGACATTAATCTCCAACATCTATCAATAAATAACTGCATGCATATGCTACAATTAAAACATTTATACATCCTAGGATTGATGCACTTTACTTTGGAAAAGATTTTTAAAACTCTTCCCCCTTTTTTGCACCAATACAGGTGAATCACCCACTACTTTAACAATATCAGAATTGCATTTAAACAATCTCCAATTGTCTGAAATAATATTTTTTATCACCTGTGAATCTAAACTATTTGCTACTTGCATAGAAGGTCTACAATCCATTTATTATTAACCTCTTTTTGCACCCCAGCTTTTTTTCTCTGATCCAATTCTTTGTATTTATCCATAATTATATCTTCGAGATACCCTCTGCTGATAAAATTTCTACAAAAAGTAACACTTTCATTTTGAAAATCCTCATCCTTGTCCGTCAACTCATGCACCCTCATCAATTGGCCCTTAACAATATTAATTTTAGTTTTACTAAATTTCCTAGTGTAGATGAGCATTATTCTGTACCTGTTTTTGTATACAGTCATCAATAATCTATCTCTCTCTTTGTACATAATAAGGTGTAAATAAGTCCCATTATGCAACTATAAGCAAAAGTAAATCCTAAATAGGAGCAAACGTTTAAATAATGCAAAAATTCACACAAAGATTTTGCATCACCTCTCCAAATAAAAAAAGCTTCGTCTATAAATGCTTGAAAAAAAAATACATTTCTTAAAAGCACTTTGGAAGACACTGCATCTTTCCCATCCATGCATAAAGACATAAGCATAGCTGGGTGCCATAGCTGCACCCATCACTACTCCATTGGCCTGGTGGTATAGTCTGCCATTAAACTAAAAAAAAATTGTAACTTAAAATGAAAGCTAACATTTCCATTAACAAACCGACAGTGTTCATGGAAAATTTCCTAGATTTGATTAATTCTAACCTAACCATTCCATCACTGTTGGGCATCACACTATACAAAGAATTAATATCTAGGGTAACAAGTAAATCTTCCTTTTCTACCTTTAAATTTTTGATTTTAGATTTGAAATCAAATGAATCTTTGATATAAGACGTACTAACTTCTATCACCTATTGCAAATGCTTAACAAAACTGGCCATTGCTTCTGTTTTGTTTCTATTACTAGCCTCATGGGTGGGTTTATCCAGATCTTTATGAATTTTTGGCAAACCAAAAATGCGACTAATTCTGGGTGCTTCTGTCGACAAAAAATGCCTAATTTGTTCAGTGGCATATCCATTTAAGAACCATTCCTCTATAAAGAGATACGCTTTCTTAACTTCAATAAAAATGTAGTCTTATAAAATTCAACATCAGACAACATTTCTTCCATCTTTGACACATTTTTTCCTATCTAATATAACTACACCATTTCCTTTATCAGTCTTCATTACCAAAGTTTCATCATTTTCTAATAAATCATTCAATACTTTTTTCTGCTCAATATTTAAATTATAATACCTGTATTCAGGTTTTTCGTTAAATACTTCTAAAATTTGTTGTTCACATATCATTAGAAACCACTCTAATTCCTTTTTGAGTGGGGAGGTTAAAAGTACTAGGCTTATAAAATGCATTGGGAACATTATTATCATTTGCAAACAAAAATTTAAATTCAACTTTATAACATACTCTCTCAATGAATTAATTGTGTCACATTTGTTTGCCCTCCTGGATGGTAAAAAATTCCAGCCTTTTTTCATAACATTACATAAATCATCACTTATTACTGAACTGGAAAGAATTACTATAACAAAAGAAACATCAGCTGTATCTAATGCCTCTAACATCAATTGTTGTTCTTTTTCCAGTTTTTTTTTTTTTTTTTTTTTTTGAGTAATTGTTCCTGATTGCGCCCAAGTCTTGCTCTGATTGCCATTCTGCTGGTAAATTCTTATCAGCTAGCCGTTCTTTTCCTTCTGAAAACTCCGTCCACTTTTCACAGAAGGATTCCCACCTTCATAATTATTATTTACAGAGCTGGCTTTGTTTTCAGTACTGGAAACTCCATTTTTGTGTGATACATTTGATCTGCGCAATGCAATTTCCTCCATTGCTTCTTCTTCTGTTTCAGCACTTCCTGCTGCCCATAACAGTTCCTGTGACATAAATGACACACCTTCTCCAGCAGATTGGTTTGCACTTCCCTGCCATCATAATCAGCCTCATCTCTCAAGAATTTTTTTAGTCTTTTGCTTTTTTAATAATTCATTTTTTTATTTAGTTTGTCTTGAATCAAAGAAAACGTGGAATCAAAATTGTCAGATGTAAAATTATCCTTTAATTTGAAAAAGGCCAACATGATGTTACTGTTAAGCTCCTCTATCTTTTTCTTATTAAGATCGACCAGCATTTCAACATACTGCAAACCAATTTTTTGATTAAGGGCAACCCATTTGTTAAAGAACTCATGCAGAAAGTCATTACCTATTGGCATAACTGATACTCTCAGTCCCTTTGGAGCCATTTGCACACTTAGTCAATTTTCAAAATATAAGTTGTCCCACTGTAATCTCTTAAACTAAAATAGATCTTTTTCAAACTGATTGAAAGTCTCAAAAAATTAGGGGCTGTAGCAGCATTACTAGAGGCTCTCGCTCCATCAAATGGATCTACTGGTGGAACTAACCATCAGTTTAATGCTTTGTCAAATCTCTGAAAAGCCCCATTGTTACTGTCACTGCTGACACTATTAGCAATATTCGTTCCAACAAAACTGCTTAGCCGCCCTTTCTGATTTAAAACAATGGAACCGCTTGTTATAGCAGTTAAAATACCTCCAGTAGTCAAGGCCAAAAAAAACTAGAGCCCGGTTGGTTATCCATGTGAAAGCAGCAAACAATCCAAAAATACTACAGCTGGAAACAAACAAAAATGAAAATAAAACACCGGAAAGTAATCAAAGCAGAAAACTATTTAATGACCAAAAAGAAACCCATTAAACAGTGTGCTTTCGTCCTGATTAGATGAAAAGACTTCTTCGGACTGAATAATGTGATAACAATTCTACAACATTCAAATACACATTCAATTAAAATCCAAAATCACATAACCATTAATTAATGCTTCAACCCTTTTCTTTTAAGGAAGGCTACAAAGTCTTCCCCATCATTTAACCCAGGTGGATGGCAGGCATTCAATGGATTTTTTTATGGATGATGCTTTTTTGTTTGGAGAGGTGATGCGAAATCTTTGTGTGAATTTTTCCATTATTTAAACAATGTTTGTTTCTATTTGAGAGTTACTTTTACTTATAGTTGCAGTGATGTGAATTATTTAGACGTTACTGTGTACAAAGAGGGGGATAGATTAATGACAACTATATACAAAAATCAGGTACAGAATAATGCTTATTTGCACTATGAAAGTATGCATCCTAAAAAACAAATTAATATTGTTAAGGGCCAACTGATGAGGGTGCATGAGTTGACGGACCCGCATTTCAAAAAGAAAGTGTTACTTTGTGTTGAAAATTTATCAGCAGAGGATATCCCAAAGATATAGTTATGGATAAATACAAATAATTAGATGAGAGAAGAAACGGTGGGGTGCAAAAAGAGGTCAATAGTAAACAAATGGATTACAGAACTTCTATGCAAGTAGCAAATAGTTTGGATTCACAGGCGATAAAAAATATTATTTCATACAATTGGAGATTGTTTAAACGCAATTCTGATATTGTTAAAGTAGTGGGTGATTTGCCTTTATTTGTGCAAAACAGGGGGAAGAGATTTAAAAATCTTTTCCAAAATAAAATAAACCCACCACAAGAAAAGTGTATCAATCCTGGGATGTATAAATGTCTTAATTGTAACTTAAGCAATTATTTACTGACCGACGTTAAAGAGATTAAGGTCAGTGGTTATAATATACAGTTAAAGGGTAGCTATACCTGCAAGTCTAAGTTTTAGTGTATTTAGTTTTACGTATGTCATGTAGTTCATTTTATATGGGATGCACTACTAGGGAACTAAACAGAAGAATGTAAGAGCATAAATATGCTGTCAGCATTGGAGATGGCAAAAATGCACTGGGGAAGCATTATAAGGCGAATTAATGTAAAACTGATTTTAAGTTTTATGTTTTGGATGAAGTTTTAAGTTAATAGAGAAGAACTTGGGTGGATGCAATATGAAAGGCAGGCAAAGTTGAATGCCTGCCATCCGCCTGGGTTAAATGATTGGGAAGACTTTATAGCCTTCCTTAAAAGAAGAGGGTTGAAGCATTAATTAATGGTCATGTGATTTTGGATTTTATCTGAATGTGTATTTAAATGTTATAGAATTGTTATCATATTATTCAGTCTAAAGAAGTCTTATCAGGATGAAAGTGCTCACTGTTTAATGCGTTTCTTTTTGGTCATTAAATCCTTTTCCGTTCTGGTTACTTTCCGGTGTTTTATTTTTAACAGAAAACGAACCATTACGAGAAACAAAGTGAAATATGAATCTGGGATGTTCTGCAAAATCAAAAACAGCTGACAGGAAGAGCTATCCCCTCTGTGGTGCTCTGACACACTCACACACCCGCGCACGCACACACACCCGCACGCACTCGCACCCTCACACTGACACACACACACCCTCACACTGACACACACACACCCTCACACTGACACACACACACCCTCACACTGACACACACACACCCTCACACTGACACACACACACTCTCACACTGACACACACACACTCTCACACTGACACACACACACTCTCACACTGACACACACACACTCTCACACTGACACACACACACTCTCACACTTTCTCTCCAGATGCACTGCAGTCAAATATCAGATCTGCAGTACAGCATCATCTTCTGTTCAGCGCAGTTCAGTGCAGTGCAGTAACACAACAACAGATTACTGGTCACTTTCTATACTCCTATCATAAATAGCCACAGCAGTTTGTCCAAAGACTAGTATTTATCAGTGCAGCCACTTCAGATATACCAGACACAAAATAAAAAAGATTATCCTTTTCTTTGGTAACACAAAGATTGGTGGAGCAATGCAGGATTCAGGAAGAGAATGTGTAAGGAAGGATTTGAAAAAAAAAAAACAAATTACAAAGTGGGAAGAATGGTAACAGATAAGGTAACATGCAGACACGTGCAAAGTACTGAACCTGGGCCATACAACACTTGTCAGGAGTATCAGGTAGAAAAGTAAAACTGATTGCAAGAGAGTAGGAAAAGAGTCATGGGTTGCTGATCACAACTGCAGTGAGCAACCAGGAGAAGAGCAACTAGACAATAGCAGCAAACAAAAAGGTGGGGTACAACTTCAGGGGGCAGACCCCAAAAGTAAAACAGCAAGTTGACCCTTTACCAGGTCCAAGTCAGATCCCAGGTTAAGTAATGTGTGCAGTTCTGGAGGACATACTATGAAAAGTACCTTCACTTTGTTAGAACAAATCCAAAAGAAAGGCGACAGAAAGGTTTGTGAGATACAAGGTTAGGGGAAAGGATATTACCAAAAACTAGAGAAGCTGGACATCTCCTCTCTACAGAGCAAAACAGTAAACGACTCATTCAAGTGTCTATACCCACTACCTTCTGCGTTATACTGCTTCACTGCATTTTAAGAAAAACCTGCACCTTCTCCTCTGCTGGTTCATTACTGACTTCTTTAATCACACCATATATAAGATTAAAAACTTCTAATTTTTTTTTTAATTTATTAAAATGTTTCGAGTTTCTAATATCATGGCAGGAATGGACCCTATTCCTAAGCCAGGTGATAATTAAAGTTCATGAGATTAGTACTGCTTCAGTCTTTGATGTTTGTCAACATCTGTGCACCTACAATGTACCCAGAAGTGCCTCCTTCTGCAGTTCAAATGGGGGTTACATGTACTGATAGCATATTTAAGTAAGACTGCGTATTCTTTTTTAAGTTGTGTTGCTCCTACTTCTACTGGAATTGTCTGGGCATCTTTCTTTCACATTACTTTAATTTCTGCTTGCAAATCCTGGTACTTTATGACTGTCTCTCAGTCCGTAATACACTAATTGTAATTGCTGGGTATACAATTTCAATGAGTAATTTTATTTCTGTTTTATCTTGGATTACTTTATCGAGTTTTTTTATATCTTTTTTTGAACTATTGGTAATGGAGGATCCCATGTAATATGAACTTCATCTCTTTCTAGTTGTCAAGTGAAATTACTTCCTATACGATAAAACAAGGATCCGATAAAGTCTCACTCTATCTCCACATCCTTGCCACAATACAGTTAGTGCACATCAATGCCCCACACCTGACTTCTTCAGTGTCAGGAAGTATTACATCTCTGCACAATGAAAGCAACAGATATTTTGATGTCTCATTCTCAAATCTATCTACCACAAGTACAATACAAATGGCTAGGTTTCCCAAAACTGAAAGCCTACGGGTAGTAAACACCTCTGAGGTCAGCCAACAGGAGATTTCAATTTTTTTTAAAATGGCTGTCCTTTACTTATTAGTAAGCATGTGTCCTAAAACCTTCCCTTAAAAAAAAAAAAAAAAAAAAAAGACTAAGGGCATTTGTCAAATGCAAGATAAAAAGAATGCTAGGCTAAAACTGTGAAACCACAAAAGTGTTTATAGTCAGAGTAAGGCTTTGAAGAAAGTCAGACGTATGCATCAAACGGATTAATCAGCCTTAGGTCTAAACAAAGTTGTAATGTCAGTGGAGGACCCTATGGGGAAAACGGTTTGAATAACTGCAGAAACGGCCTGTGCTGCTTACTGCAATATGGTGGAATGCCATGGCAAGATCAAGCCATTGTACTACAGAATGCCCACACAGGAAGGGACCATAATCTAGGGAATGTACAGTAGACGCCATACTTACTTTTTACTCCTTGACACGAAAGGAGCATGCTGCAAGCACCAAAGAATACCTCAAATGGTGGACACAGCTTGAGAATGTGCTACAGCAACCTTTTACTGTTCCATCCAGGGAACAGCCACATGGAAAACAGATATTAACCTAACAACATACTTTGATATTCACATCTGCTTACTCTTCCATCCCGAGTCAACAGACTGCCATAGCAGCAGGGAATGTGCGGGATAAAGTACAGACTATATCACAGATATACTCTGTGTTGTTACACATGATCTGCTCAGTCCATTTTTAATCACGGTCTAACATTTCGCACCCATATTGAATTTCCCCTCAAACAAAAAAAACAAATGGCATAAATTATTCCTTATAGCAAGTCAAATCTCTTCTGTATGCAAGACATTCTTCAGGGTCTGAATGCTGACATTCTAGACAAACTGAGAATATCTTCAATCATTGGCTATGTTTATATTCTTGAACAGAGGCCTGAACATTTACCACAAAAATCATAAGAATGACATTTAGATCTGATTAACAGCCAGACAGCAACATAGCTCAGTGTTTCACTATTGTTTTTCCACTTGTAAATAATTAACGTATTCAACCAACAAGCCTCTACTTTATTACATATGTCATCTGCCTGTATGGCTTCCACAGGCCTCCAGCACCATCTGGAAGAAGTTGGACTTGTTATTGTATTGATGGTTCTTCCACACTTCCTTATGATGTTTTGGGAACAGCAGAAGTGCACAGATCACTCTCCACTGCACCAGTACATGAGGACAGGGAAATGATCATTGCACTCTACACCTATATGTGAGGTTACGTAAATGATCACTGCATTTTGCAACTGCTGACGACAACAATGGAACGGAACACGTAAGATCAGTTTGCACTTGCTTATACAGACAGAGAAAAAAAATGGTCATGGCACACTATACCTGTATATGAGGAGAAGGAAATTTGATCAAGGCACTTAACACCTACTGAAGATGCTAGGGAAGTGATAAAGACACTTTGAACAATGTAATGAAGATATGGGAAATCATTATAAAAGAGTCGGCCATGACCAACTCAGTAGACCCAAATCAGCATGTGTAGAGAGTCTTAAGTTACACATCCAAACATCCTGGGAGAAACCAAGATCAGTTAAGCAACTGGAGTTTTGGGAAGGGACATGCCAAATGCTATTTTAACTAAGATCTTAATGCCACTATCTGCAGTCGGTCCCTACCCTATGAGCCAGCAAGGATATTAGATGAACCCTTCTAAGACAAACATGAAATGAATAACAAACATTGCTTAAAAATTACACCATTACTTTTGAGAGAGTATAACATCAGTTCCAGTTGTGCAGAAAACAAGAAAGGGTAAAAAGGACTAAGCATTTACACAATGGAATAAGTAAGTAGAAATGATCATTATCAGGATGGCTTTATTCTACCCCACCCAAACACCTCTGTGTTGTAATGCCTATTATAAACAGTCATAGATAAACATTCTGCATTCATCTACTTTCTCTACATAAACATCATTTATTCATCTTTGTGTGTTCTACTGCACTAACAGCAAATGTTTACTATAGAATGCCTACAATCATTTAATTATATCCTGCATTTAACAGTCGAAAACTAATATTCTCTATACTTTATGTAGAACAAAACAAAGTCAATGACTCCCTAGGGGGAGGACTTACCAGCTTCAGTAAGTACTGTTCCTTGGCAGTAGCACCAGAGGTACCCCGAGCTGGAAAAAAAATAAAAAGCATTAAAAACACAAGTCTTTCACAAAAGAAATAAACACATTTTACTGAAGACTAAGTGAGACTGGAATGAATTTAAATGAAATGACATTAAACACTGACTTAATTATTCTGTGGAAATGAGCATGCATCATAACTTAGACGCTTGGTATGGGTTATAGTGGTGAGACCTTCTTAAGGGATAGGAAGAGAAAAAGAAGAGTAGTCCAGAGTTCACATCGAAGTACTCATCCTGTGAAATAGGAACGGAGAGATGAAAAGTCAGTAAGCAAAGGAGAGTAGTAGTGCTGAAATCAAATTCATCCTCAAGTCTTGGTGAGTACCTTCACAAGCTGGACCCTGTTTTTACAAAATCTCACAGAGGAGACACTGATATACAGACGGACTTTAATAGCATATATCATGGACAGAAGTAGGTCAACAACTAAAGATAGCTGGGTGCACAAGACTCAGGATAAAAAAGTGCCCAATCCTGGCAGGTACAATGGTGCCAGGACTGGAAAAGATGACAGTGTAGAATCCTCAAAATATGGAAACATTACTACAATGGGGCCAAACCCAGGGGGAGGATGGCCCACCTGTTGTAGAAGTAGCAGTCCACAAAACTCACAAAAACTGATAGGCCAAAGAAGAGAGCCATAAAGACGATAATTTCTTTCTTATCTTCAGTAGTCCACTTTATGTATTGTTACTATCGTGCAAAAAGCCCAGACTTTCTAGACACAGGATATACAAAATGATTAAGAAAGAAATTAGAGGAAAGACGAATACTTCCGCAAGAAAAATTGTCAGAAGCTTCAAATGAAAATCTGTTTTCATCAATACAACAGATTTGCAAAAAATAGTATACAGATCAAGAAACCTTGACCTGATTGGAAAAAGAAGCATCTGAGGAAGTGTGAAAATATAAACAACAAAACAAAAAATTATAAAAAAAGAAATATGGACATGGGAAAGAAAGATAGATTTGATATGGTGCAATATTTATGAAAAGCAGAAAGCTACATTAATCAATATAAAGAAGGCAGGCCCAAAGATATTTGAAGAGAAATACAGGCAAAGACATCCAGGTATGGAAAATTTCACAATAAGAAAAATAATATCACAAAGACAGAACATAGAAAAGAAGATTAGTAAAGTAGAAGTTAAAAAATAGAAATTGAAGTTATGAAGTGCCTGCAAAGTGAAGGATTTGGTGTAGAAGGTCTTAACACAGGTTACATCACAGCAGCATGGAGTGAGCCCCCAAAGTAGGGAGAAACAGGAAGATCAGGAAACATCTGAAGAAGAAATATGGACATGGGAAAGAAAAAGATTTAATATCATGTAATATTAAAGGAGAAAGCAAAACTAACCAATACAAAAAGAGCAGCACCAAAGATATTTGAAGAGAAATACTGGCAAAGGAATCTGGACATGGAAAACTTTACAATACAAAAAAATAAGAAGACAGAGGAAAAGTAGAAAAGGAGGTTAGTAATGGAGAAGTTAAAGAAATAGAAACTGAGGTTATGAAGTACCTTCAAAATGAAGGATTCTGTGTAGAAAATCTAATTTAGAAAGTACCACAACAGGATAGAGTGATGGATATCCAAATTAAGGGGAAACCAGTAGAACAGAAAGCAATTGGTTATGTGATACATGAAGATAATTTGGAACCTTCCACAGGAAACCAGTATAAATGTTCACTTGAAGCTAGACAGCAAGGGAAGGAACAGGAAACTGTGGAAATTCTGATGCAGTCAATGTTGAGGAATGATAGGCCAGTGAGTTCCCATATGATAGAGCAATGGATGGCACAGGATGAAATTGAAGAGAATGTGCCACAGGAAGATGCTATAGAATCTTCTATAGAATGCCCGCAGGAATTGAAAAACAAGGGATGTGCCCAGAGTTTGGAAGAAAATGAGCGAGCTAAGAGAGGAGTTGCTTGATTTAATAGCTATAGACAGATATATCAGGATCAATGAAAGAAATAGACTGCAGAAGGTTAATAAAACCCAAAACGTCAGAAGTCTGATAAAACAAATGAACACAGTAATTAGGACTGTTCATACAGATCCATGCAATACAACAGAAGTAAACAGAATATATTACTGTGGAGCTAAATTAATAACGGATAAAGATCTACCACAAGAGCACAGGGTAGTGAAGGAAAGGAAGGGGATAAATCGAATACCATCATCAATAGAGAAACCTATAAAGCAGTTAAGACAAGAAGTGTCACTGTTAGAAGACTATAGAAAAGGGAACAGATCAACAAAAATACTAAGAAAGATAGATGTGATAAAAGCAATGCGTATTAGAACAGACCAGGATCTATCATGCACTACTGTAAATAACAAACTAAAAATTTCAGCACAGACAGAAAAACTTACAAGATACGAAGATTAATATAAAGGAAAAGTACAAAATAAGCAATTTATTGATGACCCAAAACAGTTTTATAAAGAATTGGGAAAGGTAAAAGGAATTGAAAAACTGCCAAAAAAAAAAAAATAAATACATTTTGGAGAAGTATCTATGAAGATCCTGTGGAACATAAAGTTGCTCAATGGATAGAAGAATTTAAAGAAAGAATAAGAAGTTTAAAGGTACAGTACCAACTACAGAGACTGAAACAAAGTTAAGAAAAGCCTCTAATTGAAAAACCCCAGGCCCAGATGCAGTACCTCATAACATCTTTGCACAAAGATTTAGCCATGAGTAAGAAATATTTATGTGTACACCCCGAACAGACACCAACCTGGTTAACAGGAAAAACAATGCTCCTCCTTAACAGTGAACCTGCAAGCTACCCTAAAAATTATAGACCAATAACTTGCCTTCTGACGACATATAAACTATACATAGGAACTTATGCTGACAGCGTTTATAGTCATTTAGAAGAAAACAATTATGGCAACAGAACAAAAGGACAATAAAAGAAAGTCATATGGAACAAAGATCATTTATTGTTAAATAAAGTCATAGTGGAGAAGTGTAAAAAGGGGAAGAATTTAAGTATGACATGGATTGAATACAAAAAGCATTTGATAGTATCCCAAATTCATGGATAAAAGAGTGTTTAAAAATGTATAAAATACACCCTACACTAATCAACTACATTACAGTGACCATGAAACAGTGGCAGACCACTTTGCAATTAAACTATAATAAAAGGACAAATTATTATCCTAGGGATAAAAATTCAAAGTGGGATATTCCAGGGTGGCTCTGTGTCACCGCTGGTCTGCCTTGCCCATAACCCATTAAGCTGTCTACTTAACAGCTTAGCCCTCCTAGAAAACAACAAAATGTAAAATGACTTATCTTCTCTTTGTCGAGGATTTAAAACTGTGCAGCTCATCAGATGAGAAACTGAAAACACAACTCAAAACTTTTTCAGATGATATAAGAATGTCAGTCATTTGGTCTTGATAAATGTGCAAAAGCAACCTTTAAAGCAGGAAAACTGCAATGCCAGGAAAACATCAGTTTGGGACAAGAATGTGATATAAAAGAACTTGAGCAAGGAGGAGTGTATAAATGTTTGGGAATTGAAAGATCAACAATAAAACACGAACAAATGTGAATAAAACTTAGTAAGGAATACATCAGAAGACTTAAATTAATCCTGAAAACAGCACTGACAGCTGGGAACAAAATCCATGCTATAAACCAAAGCTCTTCCTGTCCTAACTTATAGTTTTGGAGTGACTGACTGACCCCAAAATGTGTTGGACAGATTGGATAGGAAAACAAGTAGGATGCTTAATGTTCACCAAATGCTTTATAAAAATCATTGCATACCAAGATTATATATTCCCCATTCTGATGGAGGGATGGGCCTCCTTGAAATTGATTATATGTACAGATCTGCAATCGTGGGACTCAACACATATCTGCTGACCTCACAAGACCCAAACGTAGTGAAAGTTTTGAAACATGAGGAGAATAAATCTAAGATGACTTCTCTGCTTAATCTAGCAGAAGCATATTGGCATCAAGCAGGTATGGAAACCAAATTAGAAGTAGATAAAAATCAAGTAGCAACTGAATGTGCCAAAAAACAAAAGAAATAATATAATGTAAAGGATCAGATGAGAAGGAAAGAAATGTGGAAAATGCATAAATATAGTTGCAAGTATAGAAAATTTCTGGAAGAAACTCATGTTGATCAGGAATGAATGCAGGAATGGTTAAGGAGAAGCAAATTCAAACCAAGAAATGAAAGGTTAATATTGTCGGCCCAAAACAGTGGGCTGCATACAGGCTGGTTTACAAAGTCCATTGAACATGTGGGAGAAATAGACTAATGTAGGTTTTGTAAAACCAAACTGGAAACAAGTCACAAGCTGGTTACAACATACTAATGGCAGAAGGACTGTATACTGAAAGGCATAATAATGTGGCAAGACTGTCGCACTGGGGATTGTACAAACATTTTGGTACTGAAATGGCTAAAAAACACTGGAAACATGAGCCACAAAGCATCATAGTAAATGAAGAAGTCTACATCATGTGGGCTCATCCATTACCAACAGTTCAAAAGATAGATGCTAGAAAACCTGATATAGTGGTCCAGGAAAAGAAAACAAAAGTAGCATTGATCATTGAAATCACCACACCCAGTGACTACAGTGTCTTGCGTACAGAGAGACACAGTCATCAGGATTCACAGGCAGAAACGAGAGTAATGTGGAAGAAAGATACCCAGACAGTTCCAATAGTAGCAGGAGCAACAGGTCTTATAATAAGCTTTGAGGTATAGTTGCCTGCCATAGTGTTATTAAAACTGGGCTTTTATTCACCAAAGTCGGTTAAAAAAAAAAAAAAGAAATCAAACTAAGTTCTACCCTTAAGTGCATTTTCTTTCCATCCCGTTTTATCATACCCTTTTTCCACCTGTCTCAAACTCTTTTGAACTTCTCTATGAATTCTCTCCATTTTGCTCTGCTACCTATTCTGTTAGCCCATTCCATAGGTTTGCAATCATCTCCGTGAAGAAGCACTTACACAGATCTCAGGAGTAACTCTTCCTCTCTGCAGTCTGGTGTTGGTACTTACCTTCCACTCTTTTTCTTTTGTCTTCGGCAATATCTATTCAAATATCCATGAAAATTCTGCACCATACCACCTTCTCTTCTGGACTGTAGCGATAAATACTCAAGTTCTTATCTGTGGACATCCAGGTATGCATCCCTGTGCCATTTTCCCTCTGGATTTCTAACAGCCTAATATCCTACTCTTTCTTTGGCTTCTACAACAGCAGAAAAAAAAAAACTGAAGGTATCAGAGCCTTAAAGAACATGAATGCTACTTCTTTGCCTGTGGACTTTATTCCTCTTAGGATACACCACAGCTTTATGTTGGCTACTGCGACTGTACTCTCACTTCCAGATCCTGTTCCTATTCTGCTACTATTCCTTGCACTCCACCAAGTTGATACTTCTTATGAGGATTGTTGTGGCCCATTTAGGGGACTGCAGTGACCTGTCCCTTTAGTGAGTCTTTATAAATTCCTCCTCAGAATCTTCCCTCCAACGTCCACTGCTGCACTTTTCTTTGTTATTTGTGAAAAGTTTGATCCTGTTCATACATGTACAAAATGAACAGAAAAAGTACAGACTCTAGGACTAACCACAGTGGAAGTCTACTAGTCCATCTTCCTTGTTCCCGAGATTGCTTTCCTCACCACATCACTCTGCTTTACTCTTCAGCCATGCAGCAATCCAGTTCCTCAGCCTCAGTTCTACCCCCAATTCGAACCATTCTCCCAACACTTACTTGTGTGGATTCTACTCCCAAAAACCTAAATAAAGTTCAGTTAGACTATTTATATCAATACTCCCACATCAAGTTCGCCTAGATCCCAAATAAAAAAATTGGATCTGATTTGAATAATAGCTTCTTCTCTCCACAAACCTTTGTTGATTATCCTTGTAGAACTGTGAACCTGCAGAAAGCCTTTTCTTCAGAATTTCTTCTCCACTTCAACCTTTCCATCTAATGCCCCCTTCGCTACTCTGTTTTTATACCTCCCATGTCACTCAGTAACAACCTAAACTCGGGTACTTCTATGGTCCAGCCTCTTATTATTGGTCAGGTTTCTGAGATGACAAGAATGTCCACCTTTCCCTTCTAGTATCAGTGCTAGCAGCTCCTCCATCTTCCTACCCAGCCTCCTTGCATTCTCTAATGCTCTTTCCTCAGAATGCATCCTTATTCAGTGTTGTGGGGTTCAGGATACTAGGTGGTGAGACATTTCCCTGCAGTACATTTGGCTTTGGGACACACAGCTAAAGTGATATTAATATAGAGAGCATGCAATATACTCCCCTCCACACTTCGAATTGTAGTCATACCTGCATCTAACTTTCACAATATCTAACCCTTTGAATTAAATGCAGACACCTAGATAACAAACATTTTCAATGCAGTCAACATTATTTTCCTTTCAACATGATATAATTTTCAAAATTTACAGATTAATTATTCTTATTTATTACACCTTTCACAACCTCTGCATTCCAAAGCTATACACTCACAGCTACACAGAAAATTCCTATTCCTTGATGAATACATTTTATTATTTTGGCCAACTTTCTAAAGTTTGTTTTTAGTCCAGCCCTATAATGTTCCTTTAAATGTTTCTTCATTTCATAAACTCCCGAAATTCCTCTGTCTGCCCAAACAGGTATGCAGAGACAACAACTTCCTTCTTACCAAATGCTCCCCTTAACTGTCATTATTAGAGTAGACAGAGGAGTACAGCGGTACGATGAACTCTCTGTACCTAGACTTACCAGTTGAGCAACACAGGATTTTTTTTTACTACCTTGGACACATGCTGTTTGAAAGCTAGGTTATTATTTACATGAGTACCCAGATCAAGAGGTACAAGCATTTTGGACAGGGTATATACCAAACATAAAAGGAGCCTACAACGCAGTACAAACAACCAAGCATAGGAAGCTCCACTCATCTTTCCATCATGCTTCTACAAGCCTACAAACCTGCTCTGATCAGAGAAAAGCCCACAGTGAAGCAAATCAGGGTTTGGTATAAGGGGACGATTGAATGTCTCTAGGACTGTTTTGAAAGTACCTGCAGGGATGCATTCAGACAGGCAGCCACGTCTGACCAACAGGTAAACATAGGTGACTACACAGAAGCAGTAATGGCATACATTTTTAAGTGTGTCGATGAGGTACCTATCACCAAATCTATCACAATCACAGCAAACCAAAAGTCTTGGCTCACCAGTAAAGTCTATGAACTCCTGAAGGCAAGGAATGCAGCATTCAGGTCAAAAGACAAGGAAGGTCTAAGTGAAGCCAGAGCAAATCTAAAAAGAGGTACTAAAGAGGCTAAGAGGTAGTATAGAAGAAAGGTACAGAGTTGCTTCGAGGACATGAGGGATACTAGGAGTCTTTGGCAAGGGACACAACAGCTCACCGACTATAAAACCAGGTCAGCTCAGTGTGAAGACAGCTCTGAATTCTTGGACAGGCTGAACTCCTTCTTTGGTAGATTTGAACAGAAAAACATCTTGCCTGCAACAAGGATACCCACTGACCAGAATGAGGGGATACTCGGCCTCAACTCTGAGGAAGTGAGAGGTCAGCTAAAGAAAGTGAACCCCAGGAAGGCTGCTGACCCAGACAATATACTGGGCAAAGTACTGAAAGGTTGTGCAGAACAATTATGCTCAGTTATGACAGACATTTTCAACACCTCCCTTGCTCCGGAAAAAAGTACCCTCTTGCTTCAGGGTAACAAATATCATCCCTCATCCCAAAAATGCCAATCCTTCTTGCCTGAAGGACTACAAACTGGTTGCTCTAACTTCTAACATCATTAAATGTTTTGCGAGGATAGTTAAAAACCACCTATCAGCAATTCTACCATTAACCTTTGATCCTCTGCAGTTCGCTTATTGGGCAAACAGGTCCACTGCTGATGCCATATCAGAGGCACTGCACCTCTCACTTGACCATCTTAGAGGGAAAAAACAACTACATTAGACTGTTGTTCATAGACTTCAGTCTGGCATTTAATACTGTAGTTCTGAAGCAACTTATCGTAACCAGATTTTACATTTCTTGATCAGCAGACCAGAGGACATGTGTAGAAACACACCTCTGGGTGCATAATTCTTAACATAAGTGCTCCTCAGGGATGTGTACTCAGCCTGCTGTTCACCATCCCCACCCACGACTGTTCTACAAAATGCAGCTCCAATCATATCATCAAATTTGCAGATGACACAACGGTCATGAGCCTCATCAAAGCAGAGGATGAAACTGTGTACAGAGATGATGTCAACTCTCTGATTGACTGATGTGCGAGAAAGAATGTAGTCCCAAATGTCAATAATTAAGAGAGAAACTCATCGTTGACTTCAGGAAAAGGTCAACTGCCCACTCATCACTCAAGATTAATGGTGAGGAGGTGGAAAGGGTTAAAACTACAAAATTTTTAGGAGTACAAATTTCAGAGGACCTTCTCTTGGACTGTTGGTCAAAAAGGCCCATTGATATTTCCACTTTCTGAGAAGGATCAAAAGAGAAAAGCTCCCATTTACTGTACTCTCCACCTGCTACAGATGAAGTATTGAGAGCATTCTCACCTGTAACTTCACTGTTTGGTTTGGGAGCTGTGCAGTAGCTGAAAGGAAGAAGTTACAGAGAGTGGTGAGTGTTGCTGAGAAAATCATGGGCACCAGCCTACCATCAATCATGGAGCTATTCACAGCAAGGAGCCTTAAAAGAGCCCACAAAATACTTAATAACTCCTACTACCCTGCACATGGCTGGTTTGCTCAACTGTCATCTGGCAGAAGGTACCACAGTATTCGCTATAGGACCTCCAGTTTCATTAACAGCTTCTACCCAATGATGATGAGACTTCTTAACTCGGACAGAGCCCAAGTGACTTCACCCACAAATTAACTTAATAACAGTATTTTGTTTGGAATGTGCAATACTTATTTACTTAGTTATATATTTGCATTCAAGTCCAATTACCTGCTGTTACTTGCTTTATATAATAACAGAGAGTGACAATTTCAGTTCATGTGCAATAACCAATCTTACCAATGAAGAGGTCAAAGCTGGAATCAGAGGGGCTGCAGCCAACTGGCATACAGTGTCAGGTGTAGTCTATGACAGAAGAATGCCAAAGAAGCTGAAAAGTAAGGTGCACAAGACAGTGGTGTGAACTGTTCTACTGTATGGTACAGAAACCTGGGCAGTAAAAGCAGAACAGTGGAAGAAGCTAGAGGTGATGGAAATGAAGTGCCTGAGATGAGTGGTAGGATGCACACTGTGTGACAGGTGAAGAAATGAGGACATAAGAGCAGAAGCCAAAGTAGCTGCAATTACAGAAAAGATCCAAGAGAACAGATTATGGTGGTTTGGACACATGCAGAAAACCAGAAGACAATCTAGTGAGGAAGATTTGGGGCACACAGGAAAAAATAAGAGGAAGCAAAAATGTCCAGCAAAGAGGTGGATGGATTGTATGAAAAAAGATCTGTGACAATCAGGCATGTGTGTTGGAGAAGGCAGGAGTGTGGCACTGAATAGAGAGAGTTGGCGACAACATGATACCCGACCCCATGTAGGAAAAGAGGGAAAAAAGGGGGATGATTATGATGAACCAATCTTACCTATCATGCTGCTACTGTACAGTATTTATATGACTACATAGGGGGTTAGTTTTTTCCCATGTTATTGTGGCATAGTCATTAGTCTCCAATTCCTTTACTTGATACGTGTTAATGTTGTAATTGTTGTAGCCTTTGCTTCTCCTCATGGTGAGCTAATACTCGTAATTTCATTTAGATTTACAACTGTGTAGTCCTAAATGGCAATAAAGTTTACTTTGAATCTTTTCAATCTTTGAATCTTGAATTACTGACTATGAATCAACTTTTAAGGATACTTTATTGACAACATAGTTACTTGGGGTGGCGACTTCCCAAAAGGTACTATAAAGCATTTTCTGGCACATAGCTTTGGCACCAAGTGTTTGTCCATGTTCCTGAAAGGTGTTCTTGCCTTGGAAGGATCCAATGACTGCTCCCAGTTTGCACTCAGCTGCGAACTTGGTCAGCCAGAGGCCAATGGCATTGGCTTTGACCTCTGAGAAGTAGATGCCAAACAGGAGAAGACATAGCACAGAATCCCAAGGGACTCCACTGGTGACTAACCTCTTTGTAGAGGTAGCTTCACTGATCCGAATGTTTTCAGTCCTATCCTTTAGCCGGCTATCTATCCAGAGTGTTAAAAAGGGGTTTATGCCTAGTTCTGTAAGCCTGTTAAATGTCCAAGTAGGGAATCGTATCAAATGCCTTAGCTAGATGTAGGCAGGCAGTATGCACCACTTTCTCTTCATCTGTTGCCTTAGTGACCTTTTCAAAGAATTCCACCAGGTTCAGTAAGCATGACCTTCCTTTGACAAAGTCAAACTAGGATGGGTCCACTGCCTAGAGGTCAGCTATGTCCTTGCTGATAATGTCCATAATTGTTTTCATGGTTCTGAAAATAAGACTAGTCAGATTAATGGGTCTGTAGTTTCCAGGATCTGTTGAAGGTTCTCCCTTGTGGAGAGGGGATCACTGTTACAGTTCTCCATTCTCGCAGCACAAAGCCTGTTTTAAGACCATAGTTAAATAATGACCCCAGAAGTCCCGCTAAGTTGTATTTTAGACTGTTCTGGGGGCATCTCTGGATGTTATCAAGGCCCACTGAGACGGTAGTCTTGGCTTTAGCTAGCACAGCCAAGACATGCTCTCTAGTTATAGTTGAACGGTATTTCTTTGGAAATGGTTGGAGGTGATAGGGGTTAAAGTTGGAATTAATTTGTCTACTAAATAGGTTTGCTATCTTGCCAGACTCGGTGAATGTGTCACTATGAACTTCCAGTTCAGCACACTGCTGTCTGCTGCCCTTGAGGCTTCTGACATAGCTGAAGTAGGTTTTACGGTTATCTTTTACCTGGGAGGCTATCTTAACTTCAAAGTTAGTTTTGTTTGGCTTAATTAGCCCTCTTAGTTGCTTATTTAGTTTGAGGAGACAGATTTTCAACTCCTTCATGATTTTTATATTTTCTTTCTTTTGCTGTATATTTTATTTAATTTGGGGAGCCACCAGGGCAGTTTGTTTCTGGGACTAGTTCTATGCTTATTTCTTGTAGGTACAGCAGCTTCTATGCAGCCATTGGCACAGCTGGGCAGAGTTTCAGAGAGAAATTCAATGTAGCCTGCTGTGTGTGCTCGGTGTTTGGAGGGGCACTGAATTTTTTCAAACCCTCACTTAATAAATGGTAGTATGCCTTGGAATAGCTCTAGTTATTGATTTTAATGGGGTTATTTAGACAGCTTTATAGTTGACATTCCAAAAAGGATGAGACATTGGAAGGGGTTGTGCAGCATACTCCCATATTTAGGAATACTATTTCTGGTATGTTGGACCCTCTAGTGGTCATATTCACTATTTGGTCAAGGGTATCTAAATTTACGAAGTTCAGGATTCTCTGTGCCTGTAGATTTGAGGTAGTGTAGGATTCTTAGTCTATAGAGGAGTAATTAAAGTCTCCCACGAGTATGGTGTTAGGCTGGATTATAAGTATCTGCAATAGGTCCAGGTATACACTGTGAGCTTCTAGGGACATGGAGGGTGCTATAGCTGGCTAGGATATGGTACAGGATTTTGTCTATGGTGATCTGCATGTGGAGGAACTCCTGCACCTTATTATGTTTGAACAACCTAGATGTATGCTTGTTATTAATGCATCTCTTGACATCTACACCTTTAGCCCTCGTCTGTGGAGCTACTGGTCTAAAAGTGTGGAAGGAACTGACTCCTTGCACTGCCGGGGTAGTACTCTCTGCCATTTTAAACCATGCCACAGTAACTGCACAGATGTCTATATTCCCAAGTGTGAGGAGGGCTTGGAGTGAGCACAGTTTTTTTTTTTTTTTTTGACTCATCATTCAGCAGCAATACCTTGAGGTTCAGCGGAGTTGATTTTGCTATGTCAGTAGTTTGTCAATTTGGCATTGCCTAAAAAAGGCAATATGGGGATGGATAATTTTTAGCCAGACTTCAAAAGCCTAGAGGACAGATGTGCTGACCATCCTTGGCAATGCAACATGGTCCATTAACTATGTCCCCTCAAGCTGACAAATATTGGATCCCCCGAGAATAACACTAAAAAGACAGCCAACTGTTAAATCAATCATCTTTTGCATATATTGTGGCATCATCCACTGTGATGGTAATATGCTGCTAAATGCTAGGCTCACACCAGCCTGAGGCACATAGTTTGAGAGCTCCACAATGTTTCTCTTCATATAGTCCAGGGAGGCACCTCTCAGGTCATTTACACCTACACGGACTGTGATAGAATCATACTGGTTAGCTGTGGTGAAAAGACTTGAGTGCATGCATGTTTTGGTGGATCCTGGCTCAGATAAGCAACTAACTGTTATCTTCTCCTTGTTCAGCCTGGGTAGAGGGGCATCAGTATGTCTTACAATGGAGTCCATTATGATAAGAGTTCTGGGAAGTGAGTTTGCATGCCTTACGGGCTTAGTGTTTGGGGATCCACGGAGTGTGACTGTATGTGTGGTGTTAGGTGTTTTTCTGAGTAACTTTGGGCCTGCTGAGGCAAAGTTCTGCCATTGGGCAGTCTAGATCTTTGTTTTTAGGAAGATTGTTTTTAAGTGCCAAAGCATTCATTAGTCTATGTTGTGTGCTGTATGTGCTGAGTGTTGTGTGCTTGGCTTCAACAATCTCATGTCTGCCTGTATGCAAGAGTTTAGCCTCCAGTCACATTTCTAAGTACAGCTCTCGCATACGGTACCCTCTTCTTTTGGGATTAAGTGGCTGTTCAGAAACAGGAGACAACTGCTATATTGTCTCAGGATGCCCATATCCTCCAAGCTGGCTAAACAGAAGTCAGAAAAGTGCAATTCCATGTTGCCCAGTCCTTTGATTGTTGAACTACAAGGGGGTGGTGTATTGGGCTCAGAAGGCTATTATAAGGTGCTTTGCTGATGCAGACTGATAAGGGTGGTTTATCAGAGCAGATTATGCTAAACAGTACTAAATTCTACTCACTTAAATGTTTACACAATACTGAATTCTATTAAATCTACAGGCATTGCCAATAAATGCCCAACTAGCTGTTCTAAGCTTCTTGGAGCACAAGGTATTTTTCTCCTGTACCAGAAAAAACGTGAAGGAACAGACTTATATTAACTTTATGAATGCGCAAATAAGCAACTGGACTGGTGTTCCACAGCAAGATTTGCTAACTGAAAGGCCACAATGAGTGTATGCTCTAAACCTGGCTATGAGAAAGCAGCCAAGATGTGTATTAGTAAAGGTATAATTATACCAGCAGAAAGAGTTGATCCTGACCAAACTGTGGAAGAAGGGAAAAGTATTAAAAATTGGAGACAGCACAGTGTTTGTGGAAAATGATTATTCAACATACACAAGGCAGAATTATCCTAGCAATTAGGGAATGTATTAAGGCAGGAGTGAGATTCAAGCTGCTGTACCCAGACATATTCAGAGTATATTTTACTGGAAGATCAAATACATTTTTGATGTAGAACAAGCTAATGAGGAAATTAAAAAGTTTATTCAACCAAAAGTGAGACAGTAAGCAGACGGGGACACTGCTTCTCATTCTTCTGACAAAGTTTATAGAGAAACTTTACCAGTGAAACTTTTTCAGATATTTAAAGGGAACAATGCTTGAGAGACAGAAAAAAAGCACAGGAATTGACCTGAAAAATTAGGAGAAGTCTTAGACTTGAACCAGGGTCTAGTGTTTGGAGACAGGGATGATCAGGAAGAAGACCAGCAACAATTAAATTAGGGAATAAATGTAAGATTATAAAACATCCATCACATTTATGAAATATGGCTTTGCAAAATGAAAGTGGCTGAGAAAAGACTTGACTTTTGTTGACTTCATTAAACTTGTGGGTGGACTGTAAAGCATACACCCTGAATTAGGTCTTTAATGTTTAGAAGGATACTAAAGGGAAGCAAGAAGCAAAAAAAAAAAAAAAAACGCAAAACAATTTCCATTTTTATTACTATCGGTATAAAACATTTCACAATATGAACTGCATGTTATATTGTAAAGCAGTTTTGTACAGTGTAAGTGAAGGTTATTTTAAATGTTGGGGAGGGGGTTTCAGTGACTGCTATGTGTGTTAAAATATTAAAGAATAACAGTACATTTTAGTCGTAAGAAATACAGTTGTACAGTATTGGAAGAAGAAAGTCTGGACAGAAGCAAGTTTAAGTTAATATAATGCTATGATTTTGGGCTTCTGGGATGGGTGTGCCGACTATATCATGTGCAGAACTAAAATGATAACTTCTCTTGTTTTTACAAGGGTGGGCGCCTTAATTAATTAATGTCCTTGGCTTAAGCTATAAACAAGTAAATACACTTGAAAAAGTAAGACAAAATGATTAAAGACATGAAAATGTTAAACTTCTTGCATGTGCAAAGATATTATCTTATTTTTTTATTAGCAAATGTTCACAGTGAGACACACGTGAGACACATGAAGTCTGAAGCTTGAGGCAGTTAGCCAGGTGAGTTCTGTACTTTTTGTTCGGAGTGAAATTTACAAATATTCTTTCATTCATCTGCAAGTAGTTAGTTATTTTACTTTTACATATAGACAAACTAACTGCAGGTACATTTATTACTTATTTATTTATTGACTGCATTTGTTAACCGAGAAAGTCCACTGGGCCTGGAATGAGTCCATTTTCAGTGGAGACCCAGGGAGAAAAGCTTCACAAAATTACATACAAGATAAATATTAATACACTCGCGTGAAAAGTTTACAAATTACATACAAGGAACGTGTTGATTCACATAGTGGAGAACATCAGACAGTACTAATACATTGATTTAAACTAATGAACAAGTTGCAATTGTGGAAAATAGGAGTAATAAATGGCATGGGTTCAACATAACATGAATGAAAAATAAAACTGCAAGGTTCATGGTGAGCTTTCAAATAGCATTTGAATGTGAAATATCTACCAGGCTAATTGCCATGGGTTGTTTAGTGCAGTGTATGAAATAGTAGGAGATTGGAAGAGTTGGGGAGGGTAAGGACAGTTTAAATGACAGGGAAGCAGTGAGTAGGCAGAGTGAAAGAAAAGGAAGTGATCATGAGAGGTATAACACTGGAGTGAGAAAGTCAGGAGTTGGGGTTGTATGTTGGGGTACAGGAGCATAACCAATGTGAGGAGAGATGATGTTTGAGGGATTTTTTTTAAAGGAGGCAAGATTTCTGATCGTTCTGAGTGAAGGGGGGGGGGATTATTCCATGCTTTAGACTGTGTAGGAATACAACATTTAGTAGGTTGCGAGCTTAGGTTTCTCAATGGATAGTAGCATTTTGTTTTTGGACCAGAGTTGTCAGGCTGACACATGGTCAGTATGGAGGAGAGGGAGGGGGAGTTTTCTGGGCTGTAAATGAGCTTGTGCTGTAGTTAATTGTACAAACGTGAGACAATGAGGGGATTCTAGCCAATTTAGTTAATGCAGAGAGGAGCAGTGATGGGTAGAAAATTTTGCATTTGTAGCAAATTTGGCAATTTTGTTGTAGCAAGAGTCTAGTTTTGTTCTTAAGAAGGACTGCAGATTGGTGAGGATGGGAGCACCATACAGAAGTGTTGGAAGCAGGAAGGATGAGGCCAGAGCCTTTTTAGTGGAGAGGCTAAGAAAACAGTTGTGCCTATAAAGGGCACCTAGTTTGTGTTGGGGTTTTTTGATGTAGTTAGAGATATAAAGGCTGAAGGTTAATATGTCATCAATGATGACGCCTAGCAATTTGGTACTGGGGACGACTTCAATGATGGTTTTATTTTGAGATCAAATGCAGAATAGTGACTTGTCAACAGGGATGAATTTACTGTGTCAAGGAAGGAAATGAGGGCAGTGTTAGTACCTTGTCCAGGCCTAAAGCCGTGTAGAGAAGGGGAGAGGACTTGGTGTTGGGTCAGGTGGCTGAGGAGTTGAGTATGAATACATTTCTCAAGTATTTTGGACATTGGGGAGAGGATGACAATAGGATGGAAGTTAAAGATGTTAGAGTTATTGCCGCCTTTATGAAGTGGAAGGATATATGCTTTTTTTCCAGTTGTAAGGTATGTAGGACTCCTGAATGGACCTGTTGAAAAGGATACGGATAGGATATGCAATGGAGGAGGCTAAGAGCTGTGTAAGTATTCTACAGGTAAGTTATCAGGGGCATTTGTGCAGGGTTTAAGTTTGTGAAGACTTTTTTTGATGGTGAGGGTGGCTATGGGTGTTAGTGTGAAAGCAGGTGGAAGATTAGAAGAGGAACATACAGGTGGAGCTTCTGGAGGGTCAGTTGTTATAGATGGGAAGGCGGTAGTAAGTGTTTTGATGGTGTCGACAAAGTATGTGTTAAAAAGGGAGACTATTTCAGAGGGTGTTTTTTCAGGGTTTGGACATGGGTTGTTGTTAGTTCCAGGGTGAAGAAGGGAGCTAATTAAACCCAAAAAAAACTCTGAGGAGCAGTCTATGTTGGTCTTGAGTAGTCTGGAAGTATTCCTTTTTATTTTTACAGTAAAAAAGCACCACAAAACCAGAAAAACAAATGGCACGAACGGAGAAAGAGAATTAACAATATATGCCCAAACACTAATGATTCCACAGTAAGATTACTGCAAAAAAATGTTTATTGCAAGAAATATGTCAGATCCACAAGAGTAAAACAAGCTTTCATCCCTGCTCAATCAAGGACTTCCTCAGAATAACTTAATTACTACTACCTTCTAATGTAAATAGCAATTAGACATATGTAAAAAAACATGCCCCCCTCTCCATATATCCAATCTCCCCATATATCCAATCATAAAACTTCATTCACTATATAATATAATCAGAATATTAGTGCTAAAATAACGAATAGAAAGATAAATAAAACATACATAAGGTGTATATATAAAATTTATAACTTATAATTTTTAATTCATCTCTCTAGTGCTTTTAATTTTAAAAAACAAGCAAGGCAAAAGCAATCATTTAGCCTTGGCCACTGTAGGGCATTCATTTTTAATTGCTATAAGGCGTCATGCTTTTCTAAAACGAGTGTCCATGGACCACCCCTTGCATCCAACATAATTACTTCACGTATTATAAATTTAAATATATGATCAGAGTATTACATGGTGTGTCTAGCCAAAGCACAAGTCTCTCTTCTATTTTTTTATGTCTCTTGTATGTTCATAGATCCTATTTGCCAATTTTCTCTCCGTTTTACCTATGTAAAAACAGGGACATTTCATGCAGACTGCACAATACACAACTTTCTCTGTATTACATGAGCATTTTTTGTTCATTTTCACTGTTATATTATTAATATTAAAAAAGCAACCTTTCTGGATGCAAGCACAATAGTGGGCAAGAGCCACATTTCTTCATATAACCATTTTGTGGATCAATATATGTATATTCCAAAATATTTTTTATAGTTCTACATTTTTTGTACACAGTAACAGGGAATTCTCCTACTTGCCTAGTGTCTTTATTCTTAGCTAGTACAACCCAGTCAAACGAAAAGCTCACGAACCACTGTAGAATCAAAGGCGAGTGAAACACAATAAGAGAAGCTGTAATATCCACAAATTTATTCTTGCAAATAAATGTTAGCGCTTTCGGCAGGTAAAATAACCCACCTTCATCAGACAAACAGTGGGATGACTTTACACTGCTGTTTAAATACTACGTACAATCTACATTATCCAATCATAAATGCTAGCATTCCACTCAAATTAAAAACCATGAAAACTTAATATCGGATGCGACAATCACATCCGTAATGTTAAATATTGTATTATTACATGTTATTAAGCATAAAATCCACACTCTATGTAAAATGAAAATACAGTACTATAAAACCAGATTAACATGAAACATGAATACAGTAAAAGCAGCAACAGATGATGAATATCAAAACAAAATGATTAACACTAAGTGTTATGACATCTAACAAAACATGTTATTTGTTATATATGTTGTTAGATAGTCTCATCTTATTTAATAGTGTTAGTATTATTATATATGTTTGCACATTTAGATTCAACGGCTTACAAATTAGTTACCATAAATGAGATACATGGGGCATATAGAAAAATAAATAACATCTTAAATGATTTATTCTTGGAAGGATACATAGATACAGATACGCATAAGTATCTTTCAATGCCTGCCCCAAGAATTCCAGCATTTTTCGGAACACCTAAGTTACATAAACGGTTGAACGCACCCCCATTTAGGCCAATTATAGATGGGAGAGGATCAGTCACCCAAGGATGTGCAAAGTTTGTTGACAGTATTATAAAACCTTTGATTCAAAATGAAAAGCATATCTCTAAAGACTCATGGTCTTTCTTGGAGAATATTAACAAACTTGCATATAATGAGCATGCTCTGTTCCTTACTATCGATGTCAAAGATTTATATACTGTCATACCACAAACAGTTGGCATAGCTTGGGTTAGGGAATATATGTTGTCCAAAAACATGGGGGATGACATTATATACCTAATTGAGACCCTCCTAGAAATAGTTTTGACAAATAATTTCTTCATCTTTGAAAAGCAATTCTATTTGCAAACATCTGGTGTAGCCATGGGCTCACCCTGTGGGGGTACTTTTGCAAACGCAGTCATGGCACACTGGGAGTCCACCATGTTGTTTAAGGATGAACTATTCCTTAATCATGTCACCTGGTACACTCGGTACCAGGATGACATTTTTTGTATCTGGGATGGTGCTAGGGAAATAATTCCTTCTTTTATTGACAGAATAAATAAGACAACTGACTTCCTAGAGTTCACCTATAGTATAAGTGATACTCAAATTAATTATTTGGATATATTGCTTATCAAAGACAGTGCTAGTAAAATATTTAAAAGCTGCATATACAGAAAACCAACTTATTCCAACTCTCTTTTGCACTTTACTAGCAATCACCCATATCACCAAAAGAAGGCAGTCATTAAAGGACAGATGGTTAGAGCCGCACGTATGATAACGGACACTCAAGATTTCATCAATGAGTGTGTTAATCTTACTAATATGTTTGAGTCTAGAGGGTATCCATCATCATTGATAACAACTATAGTGGCCGAAGTGACACAAAAACGGGAAGGGGGCTATTTTTTCCCTTTACTTTCAGGACAAGGCACAGTTACTATTGATCTTAACAATGAACAGGTAACATTGGATGTGGATTTAACTATTATAACAAATACCCAAAATAATAAATTTACAACCAGTTTTTTGAACACTTACTCCCTAGATTCTATTAAAATAAGGGAAATTGTGTATAAAAACTGGGATATTATTAAAAATGATAAAAGCCTTTGCACTCTTTTAGGAGAAGGTCCAAAAATTACATATAGAAGAGGCAAAAACATGAAAAACATTTTGGAGAAAGGGAAGCCACATTCAAGATCTAATAAACCACAGGGTATGTTCAAATGTGGTTTTTGCAATCAGTGTAAACACATAAGAGTTACAAAAAGTTTTAACATCAATGGTAAAGAGTATAAGATCAATGGACACTTTAACTGTGAGACAAAATCTATAATTTACGTTGCCCTTTGTAACCATTGTAAAGCATTCTATATCGGTAAGACCGAGAGAATGTTTAAACATAGAATATACGAACATCAATATGCCATAGCAAAGAATGATTCTACCAATGCCTTGGCTAGGCATTGTGCGGAATGTATTGGGCACACATTTAATTATTTAGTTTTACAACAGAGGGAAGTAGACATTAGAGGAGGTCCGTGGCAAATATTGTTGGAAATAGATGAATTGCTATGGCAAATTAGAACAAAAGCTCATTTGTTGCCAGGAATCAATGAGGCGCAGTCAATCAAATGTGTCCTTAAATGGCTTTCTTATAATAGCTAAATCTAAAAAAGATTAATAAATCTAACACATTGACCATTTTTAAATAGATTGTCCATTGGAGTTTTTTATCCAATTTGTGACAAAATTTTCCTGGCATTACAATGTGCCTTTAAATATTGAATAATTGGTTCATTTAATGTATTAGTGAAGTTTCACAGATAGACCCAATAATATACTTATATGAGGGCAAAGCTGTCTTCCTTGCGATATGAGAAGTGCTAAAATATGTGTATAATAATACTAACACTATTAAATAAGATGAGACTATCTAACAACATATATAACAAATAACAGGTTTTGTTAGATGTCATAACACTTAGTGTTAATCATTTTGTTTTGATATTCATCATCTGTTGCTGCTTTTACTGTATTCATGTTTCATGTTAATCTGGTTTTATAGTACTGTATTTTCATTTTACATAGAGCGTGGATTTTATGCTTAATAACATGTAATAATACAATATTTAACATTACGGATGTGATTGTCGCATCCGATATTAAGTTTTCATGGTTTTTAATTTGAGTGGAATGCTAGCTTTTATGATTGGATAATGTGGATTGTACGTAGTATTTAAACAGCAGTGTAAAGTCATCCCACTGTTTGTCTGATGAAGGTGGGTTATTTTACCTGCCGAAAGCGCTAACATTTATTTGCAAGAATAAATTTGTGGATATTACAGCTTCTCTTATTGTGTTTCACTCGCCTTTGATTCTATAGTACAACCCAGTCCTTAAATAAAAATATCAGAAACTTTTTTGCTACTGTTGTTAAATGTTGTGACAAATGCGCTGCAAAAAATTCTTCTCATTAGAAACCTGTGTACTAGTATCATTTACATCAAAATGAGAATGCGGGAATATTCAGTGGTAATGACTATAACTCTATCATTTTGATTTATACACTCTCGTTTCCCCTTGATAAATCAGGGGTTTAAAATTACCACTTTCCCACTTATTCAGTACTTCTACCATTACCTCATTAATCAAAGAACTAGGGTACCCTCTCTTTTGAAACATATCATTAAGGTTATCACACTCATTGAAAAACCTGTCGAAAATAGAAACCATCTGTGCAGCCCTAACAAATCGGCCCTTAACCACACAGCTTTCTTTTGTTTAAAAGGATGGGAACTGCTAAAATGCAAAAAAACTATTCGAATATGTTGATTTCCGAAAGATTTCTGATTTAAACACCCAAGAGGCTTTATCTTTAATTAACCTTACATCAAGAAATGAGATTGCATCAGTATCAACACTATATGAGAATCTTAAAAAAGCAGTAGAATCATTTAAATATTCAATAAATACAGGTATAGTTTCACCAGAACCCTCCCAAAAGATAAAAATGTTGTCCAAAAATCTCATATAACATGTACAATGGGAGAAATATGGCGAGTCAAATAAAAACTTTTTCTCCCATTGCAACATGACTATATTAGCAAATGTTTCCCCACAAGCTGAACCCACTGAAACGCCTTTAGTTTGCAGAAAATATTGTCAAACAAAATAAAATTATTGTGTAACACAATACTTAATGTGTTCAAAAGTAGTCTCCTGTAGCATACCTTTTTCTAGAAGATATTCACAAAACCACTCTAAACCTATGTTGTGTGGTATGACATGACAGTGTAAAGATCTTTAACATCGATGGTAATAAAATAGTAACTTTCACTAAAATTCAATACATTTACTCATTAGAAAATCCCATGAGTCCTTACACAAACAATTTTCTTCTAAAAGAAACCTCAAGTTTGATGTCTAAAAACTTAGGTTATGTAACTGAAGCACGGGCGTCTACAATGGGTCACATGAGGGGATTTTGTAAATCTTTATGTAATTTAGGTAAACCAAACATACTAGCAAACTTGGGGTGGGATACTGTCAAATAGTTTAATTCTTCTATGGAAATACTGCCTTCTATAAAGAGGTCATTTATTTCATTTTTTATTTTCCTCAATGCACCATTAAATTCATTTAATGAAACTTTTTTAATAGGAATTACTTTCCAGTATATTTTTCATTTTCATATTATAAAGTTCCATACCCATAATAGCAATCCCTCCCCCCCCTTGTCTGGTTTCATGATCTTAATTGCCTTATTACATTGAAATGTTCTCAACCACTCACTTTCTTCATTAGACAGATTATGCGATTAATTTTCTTTGTTTTCCATGATGTTGGGTCTATTAACATCATGTGTACATTGAGTCTAGTAATGTCATGTGCATGTATACATGCAATTAATCTTGAATTCTGAGCATTTATTGAAGGAAATGCAAATTTTAAAGGTTTAACAGCAAGCAGTTAAGTGAAAAAATCTGAAATTATAGGAAGTAAATAAGAGATAGTAGCCTCGCCAGCAGCCTTAATACTGACTCCAATACCACAGGGGTACAGCTAAAAGTAAATGCCTTCTGAAAGTTGAAGCTGTTTTTCACATTTGGGAATGGAACAGAAAAAAATAAACACCAATCTGTGTAATGGGGAACACAGGCTGTTACATGCTTTAGAATGGGTAACTCTAACTTTAGATTAGGTTATGTCTGTCGGTGCAGCTGTCAATTTGGGGCAAGTGTTCCTATCTGGAGGGTTAAACTTAATTTGTTAAAAGAGTACATAGTTTTCTGTATTTGTTCAAAGTTAAGAGGGGATGGGGGTGCCATGAAAATGGATTTTGCTTAATCTAAAAAGTCTTTAGAAATGTGACATAGGCTCAAATGGAGATGAAAAGAAACAAGTGTATAAAAGATCAGTATTCCAAAGATAAAAGTCGGAAATACAGATTAAAAAAAAAGTCATGTACATAAGTGGGAACAACTTTTTATCACAATGGTGACCCTATCCAAAATATCGTGGAATGTAAATGACCTTAGAGGTAGAGACAAAAAAGAAAGCTTAATTATATTAAGATATGCTGCAGGGAATGCATATAGAAAGAAAAGTACAGTTTTGTACCTACCATAAATGTAGATGTCCGATAGGAATGCATCTGCAGTCCTTACAAATGGGTTGTCCTGTCGTCAGGCAGCCCTTTGGTCGGATTCCAAAGTCTGGGTCTGGCTTCGGCTGGTGTCGCACTTCACCCGACGTCATAGCTGCAGTTCTTCGGGTATAAAGGCATCAGTCGATGCCATTTTCCTCAGTGTTTCTTGCCCCAGATGCCAGGTGCCCTCTTGGAAGGCTAAATTTGGATAAATGCCAATGTTTCCAAATAGTAGAGAGTAAACACACAAAATAAGCATGTATGTACATATATACAAACAAATACACCATAATAGATCCCCCCCAAGCTAGCTGAAAGATGGCAAATACCCTAGGAGTACCACAGAGGGGAAGGCGGGTGGGTAATCCTGACTGCAGATGCATTCCTATCGGACATCTACATTTATGGTAGGTACAAAACTGTATTATGTCCTTCAAGGATGCATCTGCAGTCCTTACAAATGGGTAGAATACCATAGCCAAACTAGGGGAGGAGGAATGAAGAGAGATTATGGTGCAGTTAGGATCCCTTGCAAAACAGCAGAGGCAAAACCTGCTCGGGATCTAGAATATAAAGGTAAATTATAATGCTTGGCAAATGTATGCATGGAGGTCCAAGTAGCAGCCTCTATAATGTCCTTGGTAGCCACTCCTCGTAAGAAAGCTGTAGTAGTGGCTGTAGCCCTTGTGGAGTGAGGCCTAATGTTCTCTGGAGTTTTCTTTCCATGGAAGGAGTAACAAAATCTAATGCAATTCCCTATCCATTTGGAGATTGTCTGTTTTGAAATTGCTTTTCCTTCCCTTCCTGTTGCATATGCTACCAGAAGCTGGTCAGTTTTTCTATTGCACTTGGTACTGTCCAGGTAGTGGCGTAATAGTCTATGCACATCCAAGGTATGCAACAGTCTTTCTCCCCTGTTCTGTGGGTTGGGGAAGAATGTAGGTAGGTGGATAGCCTGGTTTAAAGACACTCTGGATACCACCTTAGGCATAAATGTAGGATTTGTTCTCATGGACACTCTGTCTTGATGGAAGATCAGGAAGGGTTGCACTGCCATTAATGCCTGTAGTTCAGAAACCCTTCTTGCTGAGGTGATTGCCAGCAGGAAGGCAGTCTTCCAGGATAAGTATTGCAATTCTGCTGTTGCTGCTGGTTCGAAAGGAGGAAGTGTCAATTTTTCTAGCACAAAGTTCAAGTCCCATGCTGGTAGTGGTGGTTTCCTAGGAGGTTTTACATTTTTAATTCCCCTCAGAAACTGCCTGAGCAGAGGATGTGAGAAGACGGGGGGATCCAAGCTGTATTCTGCCGAAATAGCTGATGCGTGTATCTTGATGGAGGAGTAGGACAGGCCTGTATGGAAGAGCTCTGCCAAGTACTCCAGGATGTTGGCTATGTTTACCAATGACACATCTTTTCAGTTTGCATTACTCCAAATGAGATATCTTTTCCATTTTGCTGCATAATTCTTTCTTGTTGAAGGTCTGCGAGCCTCAAGGATAATGTCTTTAACCCTTTGAGATAAATTTGGGTTAGTTGCTCTTATGTAATGTTCCAGGCAGTCAGCTGCAGAGTTTTCAGGTTTGGATGCAGGATGTTGTAGCTGTTCTGAGTTAACAGCAATGGGATCAGGGGTAGTGCCCACATTTGTTACCGAGACATGCTCCTCAGTAATGGGTACCAATGTTGTCTTGGCCAGTCTGGAGCTATCAGAATGATCCTTGGACGTTCCTCTTTGATCTTTAAAAGCACTTTGTGCATCAAAGGAAGTGGTGGGAAGGCATATGCTGTCAGGTTTTCCCAACTGAAAGATAGGGAGTCCACCTTCCAAGCAAGTGGGTGGTACATCCTTGTGCAGAATTTCTTGAGCTGGTGATTGAGTGGGGATGCAAATAAGTCTATTTGTGGTAGTCCCCATTTTCTTGTGATGGTTTTGAAGATGTCCGGGTGTAGCATCCATTCGTGAGCATCCGTGGTAGTTCTGCTTAATATGTCTGCTAGAACGTTTTCTTTTCCCGGTACAAAAATTGCTTGTAACTGAATGTTGTAGCTCAGAGCCACATTCCATAGGTCCAGTGCCATCCAGCATAGAGGATATGAATGTGTGCCTCCCTGTTTGTTGATGTACCACATAACTGTGGTGTTGTCTGTCCTTATCATCAACTGCCCTTCTTGGAGGAATGGTCTGAATGCCTGGATTGCCAATTTTACTGCCAGCATTTCCTTTAGATTTATGTGCAGGTGCAGCTGATCCTGAGCCCATAGGCCTTGTATGCACTTGTCCAGCATGTGGGCCCCCCAACCGAGGTCTGAGGCGTCCGTTGTGATGGTTTGGCTTGGTTGAATTTTGTAGAAGGGCAAACCTGTGTTTGATTGACAGGCCTGAGCCCACCATAGGAACTCTTGCTTCAGGCATGGTATTAGTGGAATTTTGGTTTCTAGGCTGTGTTTGTGTTGAGACCATAAATTCTTCAGGTACCACTGTAGCTTTCTCATATGTAGTCTGGCATGAGGGACCAGAATTATGCAGGATGCCATGAAGCCCAGGGCTTGCAGTACTTTTCTTGCTGTTAGATGGTTCTGCTTTGTTAATGCCAAGAAGTAGAGAGGGAGTTGTTCTTGTTTTCCTACAGTTAGGAATGCCATCTGCTTTGATGTGTCCAGTTCCGCACCTAAAAAGGTCATTCTTTGGGATGGTATCAGCCTTGACTTTTTTATATTGACTGTATATCCCAGGGCTTGCAGCAAGTAAATGACTCTTTGTAAATCTTCTGTTAGTTTGTTTTTGTTGTCCGCTTGTATCAGGCAGTCGTCCAGGTATGGATAAATTTGGATTCCCTGAAGTCTGCAATGAGCGATTACTGATGCCAGGCATTTCGTGAACACTCTGGGCGCAGTAGATAAGCCAAAGGGCAATGCTGAGAATTGATAATGCTCTGATCCTGCAAGAAATCTGAGGTATCTTCTGCAATTTGGTCGTATGGGGACGTGCAGGTATGCCTCCTTGAGATCTAGAGTTACCAGCCAAGACTCCTTGCCCAGCATGGGAAGAAGCTGCTGTAGGGTCAGCATTTTGAATTTTGGAACAATGAGGAATGTGTTTAAGGCGGACAGGTCGAGAATAGGCCTCCATTTTTTCCCTTTTCTTGGTACCAGGAAGAGTCTGGAGTAAAATCCCTTTCCTTGTTCCATAGATGGTACCTTTTCCACAGCTCTCATGCTTACTAATTGAGCTATTTGTTTTAGAGCTTCTGTCTTTTGATTTGGTGGTAAATTTGGCATTCCTCTTTTTCCTGGTAGAGTATGGAAATGAAACCTGTAACCTTGGTCTATAGTTTTCAAAATCCACTTGTCCCTTGTGATGCAGTGCCAGTTTTTTGAAAAAAGGGCTAGCTTCCCGCCTAAGGGTGCTGCTATCTGTTCCCTGGTAGGCGGTGCCAGAGCCAAGTCACTGTGATTGTCCTGTTGTAGAGGTAGTTGCTGCGTCTGTGCCTCGCTGGTTGTTGCCCTGCCACTGGCGTCCCCTGTAGGCACCCCTGGATTGGTTTCTGCCTCTTGAATGCCTATTCCTGCCTCTCTGAGCTTTAGAGGAGTCTGGAAAGGACCAATTCTTAGAGGGCCAGTTCCTGCTAAACCTTGGAGGTTGGACCTGTAAGAAATCTTTTACTGTTTGTACAGATTTTGCCTTCTCTTCCATTTTCTTCAGTACCTGCTGAGCAGGAGAACCAAATAAATTGACCTTATCCATGGGAGCATCTAATAGTTTTGATTTGACATGATCCGGCAAGGCCTGTTCTTTCAACCATGTATGCCTTCTGATAACTGTGCCAGTCATGGCTGATCTAAAGGAAGCCTCCAGTGCATCATAGCCGCATTTTAAAGAATGGTTACTAACCTGCTGAATGTTATGTACCATTTCCAGAACATATTTCTTATTTAAAGATTCATCAGAGGACAGTTTCTTAGTTAGTTGATCAAGCATAAACTCCTGATATTGGATCATATGAAACTGACAGTTCAAGGCTCTAGCTGACAAAGTAGCAGAGGTGTATACTTTTTTACCCCATCTCTCTAAGGACCTGGATTCCCTTTCAGAGGGGAGGGGATTTTTAACAGAGGTAGATGCTACTGCCTTAGGTCCCTGGGAGATAGTCTCGGGATCTGCAAAAGGAGCCTTGTATAAATGGTGATGTGTGTCCGGGACCCTGTAGAACCTATCGGGCTTAGCAGGGGCTGGAGGTAAAGAATCAGGAGCAGTACAGGCATCATTAAATGCATCATCTACAACAGAAAGAACTGGAGGTATAGCTAAAGGCCTATGTTGTGGTAAATGCAAAAAGGTCCTAAGCCTTTTCCTGGAGTCTGAGAAATCTTGGCCCTGCCACTGAAATTGTTCCCTCATGGCATGTAAGGTTTCCCCAAAGGAAAATTCCTCAGGTGGAGAGGCAGAAGGAATCGACTCTTCAGCATCAGAGTCTTCATAAGGAGAAAAAGGAGCCTCTGGAGGGTCTGTATTGTCGGAATCATCAGTGGACACTGGCTCAGGGGGCTCTGCTCTAGGTCTCTTCTCTGGAGGTGGATGCGAGGCCCTGTCTGGATGTGGTTGAGATCCCCTTATTAAAGAAATGAGATCCTCTGCCAAAGAAAGCATTTGGGAACTGGAGCTGGGCCTGTGAGAGGGGGGTTTAACAGGCACAGACTTAGTAGTTTTGGCTGCTTTAGCCCTGGCAAAGGCCTTAATGGACATGGCTGCAGGGGGCCTAGCAGCTCCACGTGCAGGGGTTGATACATCCAAGGGAATAGTGTCCGATAATTCCTGAGAAACCACAACAGCAGGTTGGATTTCTGAAGCCGATTCTACTAGGCTAGAAGAGGCCTCGGTAGAAGGCATGGATTCGGCTGAAGCAAGGACCGCTTGCTCGGCTTCGGCCGAAACCGAGACACTCGCGGTTGGCTTAACAGCGGTTTCGGCCAAAACCGCGGACCGCGAGTGTCGGTCCTTTTCTTTACGTTTTTTGGCAATTTGTGTAATCGGAGGATCCGACAGCATAATATATGCAAAATCAGAGCTGAAAAACTGCTCAGCAAACTCCGACCGACGTCTAAGCGTCCATCGGTTAAAAGAAGCACAGGCTAGACAAGCTACTACGTCGTGGTCTGGGCCTAAACAAGGTAAGCAGTAACAGTGGAAATCTTTATGAGGTATTTGTTTCCCACAAGTTAAACAGTTATTCACTTTTTCTGACATCGGCTGAAGCAAGAAAGAGTCCCCAACGGGGTACTTAGCTTTTTAGAAGTCTTCGAAGTAGTATTCGGTAGTAGTAATCTCTGGATCTGACCGACCGGCACTTGCGAACAGCTTCTGCTTCGGGCGCCACGCGGCAAGAAAGACTGAGGAAAATGGCGTCGGCTGATGCCTTTATACCCGAAGAACTGCAGCTATGACGTCGGGTGAAGTGCGACACCAGCCGAAGCCAGACCCAGACTTTGGAATCCGGCCGACCGAAGGGCTGCCTGACGACAGGACAACCCATTTGTAAGGAATGCAGATGCATCCTTGAAGGACATCGAGCATGTAAATTTGGCAAATAAAGGACTTCAGGATGGATATTTTGCGGAATATCAGTGACAAAGGAAAATGAGGTACTAAAACGCATTACTAGAGGGGCTCCAATAGAGACAGCGGAGTAAAAAAAAAAAATAATAATAGACTTGTGGCTACTAACAAGGGAAGAGGATTACTCTGGCATGTATTTATATTCTACCAAAAACTGCTATTACGGACTACAATGGAGTTCAGGAAGTTTGCACTGTAACTTGCAATGGGCAGAATCGAGGCCTTTTGACAGACTCAAATTATGTCCTCACATTTCAAACAAATGTTCATATTTCTGGATTCACAGGGTTGACGAAAGTATAAATGGCAAACTCTACAGCATAAACTGTTTTTAGAGAGGTAGTATTCTTTAAGTTCTGGGTCTTAAATCACATTTTATAAGTCACAGTAGACAAAGTAAATATCACATTTGTAATATTTTGTAAACAACTTACAATATCTCAGCAACCACTCAAGTTACACATATATTGTCAATAGCATTTTATTCATCAAGCTGAGAGTTTTCATATGAGGATAAGGAGTTCTGTCTGCTGTAGTGGTTGGTGAGATATTTAGAAAAATGTGAAAATTATATCTATATAAATTAATATCATAAAAGCAACAGTTAATACCCATTTACATTCACTAGACAGAGGTCAAATATTAATGCAGTTGGGTTTGCCACTGTGTAAGCTTTAAGATTACATCTTTAAAATCTTGTACATAGCATGGTTTTGGAATTATTGATGCAAATATGAACAAGCAATATTTGAAACCTAGAGGCGTCAGTAGGAGTTAACTGCAGAAGCACCTGAAGATGTCACTTGGATGCAAGGAGTTAAAAATGTTTGGGGAGAAATTATCAGCTTTCAGCAGAGAATATTCCTTATAGCTGCGGAGTAAAACTTGATTCGCAATAGTGAAGATGCATAGGGGGACAGAGGGGAAAATATAAGAAAAGAGGATAGATTTCTGAAGAAATATAGGAATATTCTGGGTATGGAAGATGTAAATTCAGTAGTAGGAACTTGGATAGAATTTGCATATTATCCCCAAAGGTATAATAATTGGGCTAGACTAGATAGAAATTATATTTCTTAGGAATATGTGCATTTTATTAAACATTTTGGCACACATCCAATAATTATTTCAAATCATGCACTGGTAAAAACTTACACAAAAATGCAGGGTAATGAAGTAAACATGACAAATTGGTGTTTTCCCAGTTATGTGTTAAAAACAGAGGAATTTAAGGAATGGGTAGTGGAAATTATTTGAGAGTTATTAGGGAAGATACACACTTCTTTACAAGGGTAGAGAATGAGTGAGATAAAATAAAAACGGAGTTTAGAAAGAAAAGAAAAATAGAAGTAACAGCAAATATTTAGAGGGAATGATAAAGGTTAGTAGTTTCATGGAACAAGAGGTGGAGGAGCAACTGAAGAGAGAGAGTATTCTGATAAATTAATGAGTTTAGAAAGACTGCTGTTAAAAAAACTTTTATGACAACTCCACACCAGAAAAACGTTTAGCACAACTTATTAGGCAATAGAAAGTAGAAAAGGCTGCCACCAAACGTAAGGAGTCTAGAACAAGAAAAATAACCAGAGATCCTCTAGAGGTATTATAGACATTTTGACATCTTTATTAAAATTTGTATAAATCAGAGGAACTTAGAAACCAAGAAAGAGCACAGATGGAAATATTTATTAAGAATTCATTATGCCAAGATTAAAGGAAGATGAGGTTCAGCAACTAAAGTTAAGATAGGTGGTAATTGGATAAAAACAAATTTTATATTTATAAATGGTATTTATAGTTATAAACAATATCTATAATCAATCTTCAGGAAAATCTTTAAGAACAGATGATATTTCTGTTTAGGTTTGGAAGTTAGGAAGGGAGAAAGTGATAAAGATCTGGAAGATCTTTTTATAGTATTTCTAAAACTGGGGTATCACCAGCATCCTGTAAGAAAGCTATGGTGGCTGTATTACCCAGAGAAGGTAAAGACCTGTCAGTCCCAGCCTCACATAGACCTATTTCAGTTTTAAAATATGACTATAAAATGTTTATGTAGATATTAGCTAAACAAATGGCAATGATATTACTAAAATTGACACATATGATCAATGTATTTTTTTTGTGGAGAGAATGCTAAGCTTTTGACAACATTAACAGCGCAATTATGATCCAAAGAGAAGCAGAATGTAAGAAAATACCGATGTTGGTGGATATTGATAACAGAAAGCATTCGACAGTGTAAACTGTGATTTTATGAGCAGGAAAATGGAAGCATTTGTATTCAGTGGTACAATAATAAGATTAATTAAAAGTATATATATATATATATATATATATATATATATATATATATATATATATATATATATATATATATATTGGATCAGAGGCAAAAAGTAAAGTGGGAGGGTTCCTCTCTGATAAGTTGTGTTTGAAAAGAGGAACCAGGCAGGAGGTGTCCTCTTTCCCTTTGTCATTTGCCTTATATTTAGAGCCAATGGCAAAGAAAATTAAGAGACTCAGAAATTCAAGGATATAACTGGTACAGTAATCGAGAAAAATGTGGGCTTATGTACAGACATTATGTTGTACTTTATAAATCCAGAAAAGGAACACATAGCCTTAGTTCAGCAATACCCATACTTAAAATTACTTTAATCCTATGGATTAAAAAGGCTTCTGTTATGGCATCTAAGAATATGTGGCAAGAGACTAAACAAAATGTTATACAAAATGTGAGAAACTGGAAGCTCTTGTTTACAGGATATAGATACTAAGATACAAGCAGTGAAATGTTTTTAATCCGTTTAGTTTTATATATAGGTCAGGCATTTTGTTATCAACTAGAAGAGAAGTATTGAACAATAATTAATAAAAAGCTGAAGGAATTTATCTAAGAGGGAAAGAGAACAAGAGTTAATTTGGATAAGCTGATCCTCAAAACAGAAGATGATGATCTGGGATTACTGGATTTGAAAGGAAGTTTTAGAGCTACACAGTTAAGGCTCATATATATAACACAAGCAGAAAGGTATAATTCAAACTGGAAAGGGAGGATGATGAAGCCTGGTGGGGGTGTAGTTCAAGAAATAAGTGGGATTTTGGATGCAGATCCTTACAAATAACTACCAAAGAGAATATTATCTTCATAAAGTTGCAAAAAATATGTTAAGGACTAAGCCAGCACAGGAATGGAGAAAGGACTGCCAATACAGTTGTCTCCAAGTAGTGGTACAGAAAATAAGCAAGAGGGGAGTTAGAATTTACTGGAGAAAACTGGCAAATGACCAAAGAAATTGGGAGCAAATAACTAGAGAGAGGGGAACATAATACAGTGGGATGACGCCAAGAAGAAATTAGGACTTCAGATTAAAGGCTTGTCTTCCCTATCAGGGACTGATTATCAGTGTACAGGCAAAGAGAAAGGCATAGGGGAATCCTAAGTGAAAGACTGGCTCTCAAGTATAAAACAAAGTCAAGAACATTTAGGATTTTTGTTTCCATCTGTGTATTTTATATCCCAAACCAACTTCAAAGCATGTTTTCCTCAGGTATGCAGCAAATGTTGGAGGTGTGATGTGGAAAAAAGAGGTAACTGGTAACAATGTTTGGGGAATGTAATGAGTTCGCAGATTTTAAAAATTCCTTAAAGTATATTTTCTCAGAAATACTGGAAAAGCAAATGACTGTAACTAATGAAATGGGAAATAGGATCTGAACTGCTAAACATAGTAAGGCCTTAGTAACTTTAATTCTGTTGGCTGTAAAAAAAGGAATTACTAGAAAATGGAAAACAAAATCTAAAATTGTATACAAAGTTTTGAATACTGTAAAAATAAATAAAAGCACTGTAAGAGGGATCTTTAAAAAATGGAAAGAGAAGATAAAAATAAATGGAATGTGTGGGAACAATACATCAGGAGGAGGAGTGAGGTTAAAGAGAAGGCAGGAATTGAGTGATTTATGTAATGCTAAACTGAAAAACAGCTGTTACAAAGAAATAAAATATAAAATGTACTACTTGTATAAATGGAAAAAATGTTAATACGATTTTTTTTCTTTTCTATATATATTTTTTAATTTCTCCAAGTCTTTTGGGTTTCTAATGCCATAAGAGGAACAGACCCCATTCCTAAGTCAAAGTATTACTAAAGTTCATGAAGTTAATATATGGTGGTGCAGTGGTTAGCATTGTCGCCACACAGCAAGAGGTTCTCTGGTTTGATTCTCTGCTGGGGTGCTTTCTGTGCACATGTCCTCCCTGCTTTTGCGTGGGTTTCCTCCAGGTGCTCCGGTTTTCTCCCACAGTCTAAAGACATGCGTCTGGAGCGTTTCTCCCTGGTCCTCCGCTGAAAATGAGCTCTTTCCCAGTAAACAAATGTTAAAATAAAATAAAATAAAACAAATACTATTGTTTCAATCTTTGAAGCTAGCCATAAGTGCTCTTCGCAGCACCCGCAGTGTGCCCAGTAATGACTCCTTCTGCAATTCGTACAGATTTAGATGTATTAATAACATACCCAAGTACGATTGTAAATTCCTTTTTATAACATCTGTTGCTCCTAGTACTACTGGAACTGAAACCTTCTTCCACACTGCCTTCATTTCTCCCTGCAAATCATGGTATTTTATGATTTTGTCTCTCTCTGCATAAGACACTGTAGTCAACGGATGTAGCAATTTCAATGATCAGTGCTACTTTTGGCTTACTTCATGGACTACTATATCTGGTTTTCTCTCATCTGTTTTTTGAACTGTTGGTAATGGTTGATTCTATGTGATATAAACTTCATCATTTTCTATAATGCTTTGCGGCTCATGTTTCCAGTGTTTTTTTCAGCTACTTCATTATTATGTTTCCACAATCCCCAATGCAACAGTCTTGCCACATTATTATGGCTTTCAGTATACAGTCCTTCTGCCATTACTATATCACAACTGGCAGCAAGATGTGCAACAGTTTCCAATTGTTTTACAAAACCTACATTTGTCTGCTTCTCCCATATGTTCAATGGACTTTGTAAACCAAAATTGTAAGTAGTCCACTATCTAGGGCCACCAATATTAACCTTTCATCTTTTGTTTAAATTCCCATGACTGCAGATCTATACATGTAATCAGTTTTATAGGAGGCCCATATCTCCTTCAAATTTGGAACATATAGTCTTGGTATGCACTGTTTTTATAAATCATTTGATGAGCATGAAGCACCCTTCTTGTGTTCCTGTCCAACCTATCCAACATCATCTGTGGCCTGTCAATCACTCAAAACTAAGTTAGGATAGGAAGAGCAAATTGGTTTATAGCTTGAACTTTTTTCGTACAGGTCAACACTGTTTTCAGTATTGAAGTGTTCTAAAATATTCGCATTTGTTCATGTTTTAATATTGCTCCTTCAGTTCCCAGATATTTATATACTCACTCTTGCTCAAGTTCTTTTATATCATATTCCTTTCCAAACTGACATTTTCTTGGTGCTGCAGCTTTCCTGCTTTAAAGGTTGCTTTGCACATTTATCAATAACAAATTACATTCTTATATAATCTGAAAAAGTTATGATCACTTGCAGTTGTGCTTTCAGTTCCTTATCCGATGAACTATACAATTTTTAAATCATCTACAAAAAGAAGACGAGAAGTCTTTACATTTTGTTGTTTTTTGGGAGCCAAATTGTATCCAAGACCTAATCTGTTAAGTAGACAGCTTAATGAGTTAAGGGCAAGACAAAAGAGCAGCAGTGACAGAGTCACCCTGGAATATCCCCCCTTTGAATTTTTATCCCTGGAATAATAAATGTGTCCTTTATCATTGCATCACTGAAAAGTGGATTGCCACCATTTCATGGCCACTGTAATGTAATCAATCAGTGTAAGGTATATCATATACATTATTAAGCACTCTTTATCCATGAATGTGGGATACTGTCAAACGTATTTTTTGTAGTCTTACTTAGACTCTTCCCCTTTTTACAGTTCTCCATTATGACTTTAACAAATGATCCTATGTTCTATATGACTTTCTTTTACTACCCTTTTGCTCTACTGCCATGAATGAGTTTTCTTCTAAATGACTATAATCTCTGTCGGCATCAATTCTAGTATATAGTTTATACATCATCACAAGGCAGGTTATTGGTCTATAGTTTTTAGGATAGCTTGCAGGTACAGTCTTAAGGAGAAGTATTGTTTTTCCTGGTGTTAGCCAGGCTGGTGTCTGATCGGGGAGCATATATAAATAGTTCTTACTCGTGGCTAAATCTTCATGCAAAGATGTTAATACTTTTTGCCAGAAGTTAGGGACTGCATGTAAGTCTAGGGTTGTCCAGTTATGAGCTTTTCTTAACTCTGTTTCAATCTCTCTGGACATTACTTCATCCTATTTCATATCCTGTACATTTGAACTTCTTACTCTTTCTTATACTCCCTCTCTGTCTACTAATCATCTTTGTTATGTTCCACAGGATCTTCACAGACATTTGCCCGAAATGTGTCTACTTCTGTTTTCAACTCCTTTTGCCTTTTTTCCCTAGTTCTCCATAAAACTTTCTTGGGTCATCAATACATTGCTTATTTTGTGCTTTTCCTTTATATTTATCTGCATATCTTCTAAGTTTTCTGCCTGTGCTGATATTTTTAGCTTATTATTTGGGATAGTGCACAATAGATCATGACCCGTTCCCATATTGCACATTGCTTTTATCACATCTATATTTGAGTATTTTTGTTGATCTATTCCCTCTTCTATACTTTTCTAACAGTGACACTTCTTCCCTTAATTGCTTTACAGTTTTCTCTATTCGATACTTCCATGATGGCATTCAAGTTCTCCCCTTCCTTTCTCTTACTCTCTTGTGTTTTTGTGGCAAGACAATCTGTTATTAATTTAGCTGCACAGTAATATATCCTGTTTACATCTGTTATATTACATGGATCTCTATAGAGAGTCCCAATTACTGTGTTCATTTCTTCTATTAAACTTCTCATTTTTTTTTAGTTTTATTCACTTTCTATTTATTTCTTTGATCTTAATATGCCTGTCCATCTCTATTAAATTAAGCAACTCTTCCTTTAGATCATTTTCTTCTAAACTCAGGGCACATTCTTTGTTTTCCATTTCCTGCAGACATTCTATAGAAAGTCCCAAACATCTTCCTGTGCCACATTCTCTTTAGTTTCATCTGTGTCATCTGTTGCTCTTTCATATGGAAACTCACCGGCCTATCATTCCACAACACTGACTGTGTCAGAACTGCCAGTTTCCTGTTCCTTCCCTTGCTGTGCCACTCCAACTGAACGTTTGTACTGGTTTCCTACGGAAGGCTCCAAAGTATCTTCATATTGCAACTGATCAGCTGTTTCCCACTCCACTAGTTTCTCCTTAACTTGGGGATCCATTGCTCTATCCTGCTGTGACGTTATCAGAGTTAGATTTTCTACACCAAATCCTTCACTTCACAGGTAATCCATAACCTCAGTTTCTATTTCTTTAACTTCTCCATTACTAATCCTCTTTTCTACTTTCCCTCTTTGCTTTCTTATTTTTTTTTTTTAATGTAAAATTTCCATATCCGGATGACTTCGCCTGCATTTCTCTTCAAATATCTTTGGTGGTGTTCTTTCTGTAACGGTTAGTTTTGGTTTCTCCTTTGCATAAATATTGCACCATATTAAATCTCTTTCTTTTCCATGTCCATATTTCATCTTCAGATGTCTCCTGATCCTTCTCTTTCTCCTTACTTTGGGAACTCATTCCACCATGCTGTTATATAACTTGTGTTAGACTTTCTACACTAAATCCGTCACTTTGCAAGTATTACAAAACTTCCAACTACTATTTTTTTAAACTTCTACTTTACTAATCTTCTGTTCTATGTTCCCTCTTTGTGATCCAATTCTTTTATTGTGAAATTTTCCACATCTGGATGCCTTTGCCTGTATTTCTCTTCTAATATCTTTGGGGCTGGTTTTTTGTGTTGATTAATTTGACTTTTCCTTTGCATAAATATTGCACCATATCAGATCTCTCTTTCTTTCCCATGACCATATTTCTTTTTCATACAGCCTACCCTGATCTGGCCAAGGCCTTTTAAACCATTCCCCACCTTAGGAATCATAGAAAAACTCACCAAGCTAGGCATCAACCCCTATATCACTAGGTGGGTTGCAAACTGGCTCACAGGTAGAGCCATTAGACTACTACATACCTATGAACCTATACCTTTCAAAAGTCTGTAGATTTTGTTCTTTACATTTTCGCACTTCCTCATTCGCTTCTTTTTCCAAACAGCTCAAGGTTTCTTGGTCTATACAATATTTTTTCATAAATCTGTTGCATTAAGGAACACAAATTTTTATTTGAAGCTTCTGACAGTTTTTCTTGCAGAAGTATTTTTCTTTCCTCTAATTTCTCTCTTAAATCTTTTTGTATATTTTCTGTCCGGAAATTCTGAGCTTCTTACATAACAGTATCAATACATAATTTACTTTTCATCCTCAATAGTCCACTCTATCATCTTTACGGCTCAGTTTTTGTGATTTTAGTGGACTGCTACTTCCTTCTACAACAGGGGAGGCCATCCTCCCCCTGGGCCTGGCCTAGCCCCATTGTAGGAATGTCTCTGTGTCTGGAGGATTCTGCATGGTCTTCTTGTTATGGTTCTGGTATCAGTGCACCAGAATTGGGCACATTTTTATCCTGGGTCTTGTGCACCCAGCTATCTTTTTTATTTTTTAACCTACTTCTATCCATGATATATCCTATATAAAATACAGTCTATATATCAGAGTCATCTTGGGAAGATTTTGTGAAAAACAGGGTCCAGCTCATGAAGGTACCCACCAAGACATGAGGATAAATTCAGTTCCAGCAATACTACTCTCCTTTGCTTGCTGACTTGTCATCTCTTATGTTTGCCTATGTCTTGAGACATAACATAATAAAGATGCTTAAAAAATAAATAGAAAATACAAGCAAACCTTCTCTTCTATAACATATGGTCCACATTTAGAGATTTCTTCTATGGAAGGATAATGGCATGAAAGATGCAAGTAATTTTGCTACTGCACTGTGGCTGGTAGTGATTTTTATAATTCTTTTCTTTCTTATGTGAATTCATCTTTCCAAAATGTATACCTAAATATAGTATCTGTTACCAAGAATGAACAACCAGGATCATAATTCAAGCTCATCCAACAAGCTCGTCTACAGCACTGCAACATCCAACTAACAATCAACACACATTCTGAACAATAACCCAAGTGCTAGATATCGTGCTTGAACAAACAACCAGTGTCTGTGAATAAAAGGACTGTGTCATATGAAACAAATCTCTAGAACATACAGCACAATACCTTCATAAAGCACTCCATTTTCATCGTTTGCAACAAGCTTTAGTAGCTGCCAGCTCTTGGCATTAATGTCAGTAAGGATTTCGTTCTCTGGAAGAGGTTCCACAGCACTTCGTCTTGCACGTTTTCCTTGTGGACTTTTTCCTGGTAAAACAGAAAGAAAAAGATCCATTTAAACTGTAGGAAACCAAGAAGCTTATAAAGAAATCAGTCTCTGAGATCTCAAAACTAGACAAGTAATATCATTGCTTTTTCATCTACAGTGAGAAAAAATAAAAAATATTGCCATTGAGTGCAATCTGTTTCTTCAGCTGATGATGACATCACCCAGAACATAAACTTAAGTACTGCCACATAACAAACACAACTGCTCTAAAACAATTTAAACTATAATTTTTATATATGCCTGTAAAAAAAAATGCATATGTATGTGTGTCGGTGTGTGTGTGTGTGTGTGTGTGTGTGTGTGTGTGTGTGTGTGTGTGTGTGTGTGTGTGTGTGTGTATATACATACAAAGATACATACATACACACACAAATATATGTAGGTCGACTTCATATGAGCAAAGGCTCTTATAATCAAATCCCATATTATCAAAACAAATTGTACGAAACATCACAACAGCAAAAATTTAAAATGTTGAATCTCGCAATCGAAAGCTCCTCCCCAGGCATCTTTGACTAATCCATCCACCTACCTCTCTATAAATAAAATAAATCCTTCCATTACACCTACATAATAAAATAACCTACCTTAAATCTAAACCACAACTGCCTACAAGTCATAATTCTTCACATCTTTAAAGAAACACCACAAAAACATTTCAATACAACATACGCAATGCTATGAACCAATGAGAACTAACCAGACCCTCAATAATGTACATCTAAAACACATCTGTAAAACAAATAAAACAACTTTTCTTCCTTTGTTTTTGCAGCCCCCTGCACCCCTCATGCGGAGGGGATCCATCCCCACACCCACCGGAAATTAAATATACCAACTCAAAGATCTCACTATCTTGCATATAAGTTGATTATTTTTGATTACATGAGATTCAACATTTTAAATGTTTGCTATTGTAATGTTTTGTGCAATTTGTCTTGATAATATGGGATTCAACTATAAGAGCTTTTTGCTCATATGAAGTAGACCTATATACATATAAGATAACTTGTTTGCAGTTAAAAGCTTTCTCTAGAGGCTCCTTTAGCTGTTTAAAACTTTCATTTAAAGGCTCACTGCTGCCTTTCTGCTGTGAGAAACATTTCTGCAGTTTGTTTCCCACCCTCACTCCCTATTGGTATCTGTTCTTATAGTTGGTGGCTTTGTAGTTGCCCGCCTCTACTGTAAATTTGATCTGGGACTCTCCTTCCAGTCTAGTGTCATTACCTCCTTCTACCTAATACACGGAGAACATTTGAGAAGGCCAATCTTTCTGCTCCTCCTTTCTTTCCACTTAAAAAAAAAAAAAAATTCTAATCTTGTTTCCTGCCTTTCTTGTGTGTAGTCTAGTCTGGATACAGATTTGCTGTGTCCAGGACTATTTGTGGGCTTCTAAGCCCCCAAGCCTTTCTGTGTTGGAGGGAAGCCTTCTAGCTTAATTTTGTTTCTTAGAACTAGCCAGATTTTTAGTTTCAGTACTCAAGTCTGTTTCTTTGAGCTCAGCACTTGTTCAGAACTTACTGTAAGCACTAAATAATCTACAAATTACTACAGCACTCAACTTTCCTCACTGTGTAGAGGAAAACAGTTTCTAGTACTTAACAAATAAGTACATATCCAGGCATGTCTAAGGGTCAGCTCCCCGTGTTTTCTCCTGTCTACCTGATGAATCTGGGCATCTTGGGGCAATGCAGCAATTGCCTCATTTACACACACAACCCTCTCCTCCTACCACCCAACACTACAACCTGTGAGAGAAGCACTTATATAGCCAAACTGGAAGCAAAGCTCTCTTCACCCAAGTCTGGACTAGACAGTCAAGAGGAGAAGGTAAACACTTGTACCACACCACACTCGGCACGTAAGTCCCTCAAAACCTACACCACCAAAACACACACATAGAAACACAACACACACACCTACATTCACGGAGGCTCTCAGTAAAATCCTGCCCAAGCAACAGGGACCTCCAAAGCAGAAACATAAGCAACCTGCACCCCCCAACACAACCCAAATGACACATAGCCCACAAACTCAGTGTGCCACTCAACCACAGCCCATAAGGCATAACAACGTACCCAACACTCTAGTCATAGGTGACTCTATAGTCAGGCACACTGATGTTCCACTCACCCGCCTAAACAAGGAGAAAGTTACTGTCAGCTGCCTGTCGGGTGCCAGGATCTGCCACAAAACGCATGCACTCAGGTCACTCCACAACAAGTACAAATATGACTCTTTGTCCATGTTGGTGTAAATGACCTGAGACGTACCTCCCTGGACTACATGAAAAGGGACATGGAGGAGCTGTCCGATCTTGTAACCCAGGCAGGTATGACCCTAGCCCTGAGTAGCATCCTGCCATCACCCAGAATGATACCACAGTACAAGGACAAAATGACTGACTTCAACAATTGGCTAAACTTCTGGTGTCATTCTAAGGGGATCCAGTATCTGTCTGCCTGGGATGACATGATCGACAAACCACGATGCTTTGCTAGAGATGGCCTGCACCTGCCACCCCTGGGACTCCGGATACTGGCCAAGGCTCTAGCCACCCCTATAGTGCCTTTTTTTAGGCAAGGTTCAAATGACAAATTCACCATTGTAACAGGTACAAGCAAGAAGAATCTGAGGGTATTGCTACTCAATGCTAGAAGTCTAAACCTCAAAATGCACTCACTCGAGGCACTCCTTAAAATGGAGAACATCGACATCTGTGCAGTGACAGAGACCTGGTTCAAGGCTCCAGAGAGTACCCCTGCATTACCAGGCTATAATTCCTACCACACCTTTCAGCCACCTAACCTGGACGAAACACTAAAGGCGGAGGCATGTCCATATTCTTTAAGGATATCCACACCTCCAGGCTAGTTGCTCAGCATAATGCATCCGAGATTATCCAAGTGCAACTAACTCTGGGCAAGACTGCAAACAAAATTGTAGCTTGCTACAGATCCCCCACCATACCACAGGATTTCCACTCCTCAGTTCTTGATACACTGGAAAATATTAGGGTACAACCCAACACCCTAATAATGGTCGATTTCAACTACCCCACCATTAACTGGGAAAACTACTCATGTACCAACTCTTGTGCTCAACATTTTCTGGAATTCATACATTCCAATGTCTTGGATCAACTTATCCACACCCCCACCAGGGGCAGCAATATCCTACACCTGGTTATTACCAACATGGGCAACCGGTGCTCCACACCAGAGGTCAATTCCTCGTTGGTCAGATCCGACCACAAGCTAATCACCCTAAACATCCACATCCCTCACCCACCCCCCATTAGGGAAACTACAGTAAAAAATTACTCCAAAGCCAACTTCACACTTCTTAAGATAGAAGTGGCAAACTTCACGACACCCATGCTGATGGACAATAGAGGTATGACTGCTGAATCCTACACAAATGCACTTTATAAGAACTTACACGAGTGCATGGATCGTGCAATCCCCAACAGAAACAAGATGCTATCCTCCAAAAAAAGGAAGCCAATCTGGTGGTCCCCTACCATAAACAAACTCTACAACAGAAGAAACTGTTGGGGGAAAAAAAAAAAAAAAATCCCATGATTGGAGAAACTCCCTGGTCAGCCTCAGTAAGAAGCTGAGATCCCTCATAAAATCCTACAAAGCTAGTTACAAAAACAAAATCGCCACTGACTCGAAAGACAACCACAAAGCATTCTATAGCTATGTCAAGAATCTCAATGGCAACACTCAGATCTGCTCTGAGTTACAGCACAATGGCACTAAATATACAGAACCAAATGATATCGCCAACATCCTGGCAGATAGGTTCAGTGCTAACTTTACCCCCCTGTCATCCCCTAAAGGGCCCATCTCTATACCACAAGAAAGCAAAGTTTCTGTGATCACGGCTGCACAGGTACAAAACACACTATCCAAAGCCAGGAACACAGCATCCATGGGACCTGACAACATCCCAGGCTGTGTTCTACATGAACTACAGAATGAACTGGCACTCCACCTAAGTACCATGTTCAATCATAGCCTCACTTCAGGCTGTGTGCCCACTGAATGGCGCACAGTGATGGTTATCCCACTCCACAATGGGGGAGCCACCACAGACCCCAGAAACTATCGCCTCATTAGCCTAACGAGCCTGGTCTGCAAGGCTATGGAACATATCAACATGGAGCTTATAAACAATGACATTGGTAATCTCCAAACTCAGGACCCCACCCAGTTCGGGTTTGTAAAAGGCAGATCAGGTCTCCTAAACCTGATAGACTTCATTGAAGCAGTCATCAAAGCCGTAGATGAGGGTAAGGTGGTTCACACAGCCCATCTAGATCTCGCCTTTCGACACAATCCCCCCACTCTGGAATTATAGATAAACTCACTAAGCTAGGTATAAATCCCTATGTCACAAGATGGGTTGCCAACTGGCTCACTGAGAGAACCCACACTGTGAAAGTAGCAGACTCCAAATCCAACTTCAGACCAGTGATGAGTGGAATACCACAGGGATCAGTCCTGGGTCCTCTCCTGTTTTGTATCTACTTCTCTGAAGTACAGGCTAACACAGAAGGTCTTTGGCTAACGAAGTTCGCAGATGACTGCAAACTAGGAGCCATAATCAAAACTCCAAAAGATGTGGACATCCTACAAAAGGGCCTCGCTGAGACACATGCCTGGTGTCAAAGCCATGGCCTCAAGCTCAATGCCAAAAAGTGCACTGTCATCCCTTTTGGTAAACACTCTGTACCCATGAACTACCGGTAGTCTAAACACCGAAAGTGTGATAAGAGACCTTGGGACACAGGTGGACAGTAGTCTCTACTTTGATAATCACATCGCCACAGTAGTCAGGAAATCCTTCTATGTGGCACACCTCATCACAAAAGGTTCCTCATCCAGGAAAAAAGAGGTCATTGTTCCCCTCTACTCGTCACTCATTAGACCCATTATTGAGTACAATGCCCCTTTTTGGTATGTGCCTCAAGACATCTACAACAACTGGAAAGACCGCAGAAATACCTCACAAAGAGGATTACCGGCCTCAAACAGATGCCCTACGCAGACCGTCTCAAAAAACTGCAGCTTTACTCCGTCGCATATCACCTACTCAGAGGCAATCTCTGCCTAACACACAAAGCTATGTCAAACCCAGAGCTTTTAGACATGCTCCACTTAAAGAAATCCCAATCCCTAAGATTTACACGCTCTAGGGACCTACACCTTGTCACCACAATAAACAGAACATGCTGGAGGGATAGATTCCTGTCTCAGAGACTTCCCATACTCTGGAACAAACTACCTATCTATATCAAACAAAGTTCCTCATTAGCACTCCAAGAAAAATCTTGATGATTGGATGAGAGAAAGGAAATTCACCCCTGGGATCACTTCTATGGCTCTGCTCGACAGTGGCACAGGAAAATAATTTTCTTGGGTGGCGAAAGCCAGGGTACCTTTTGGCTAGGCTTATATAGGCCCTAGGGCCAATAGCTTAGTACCTACCTATGAACCTATAAGATATATAGATACACACACACACACACACACACACACACACACACACACACACACACACACACACACACACACACGTCTATATGTATATAACTACATACATGTAATACCCCCCTTCTTGTACAATTTTCCCTAGAAGAATAACCAGATCTCTTTCTTCTATAAAACTAACAACAGTGCTTTCCCATTCTGGTTCCCTTTCCATCTACCTTCCACTTGAGTATACCCCCCCCTTTTTTTTTTTTTACCCTTTCAGCACTTCCACCTACTAGCAGGGGCGGCTCACGCTATAGGACTGCAGCCCCCCCCACCTGTAGAAAGAAAAAAAAAAAGAATAAAAACAAATCGTGAGTCCCCCCACCTGTAAAAAGTAATAAGAAAAAAACTGCGAGTCCCGGAACTCCGCGCATGCATGCTTGGAGCTCCTGGTACTCAGAACTCCAGACTGCTGTGTTAGGCAGTCCGGATAGGAAAGAAAGGGATCTCCGCCCTGCCAGCCCAGAAGTCTGTGCGGTGATGACTGCACAGACCGGAAGGACACCGGACTGCATCACCCGCAGGCTGGAGGCTCCAGCCTACTCTCGTCTCATGGGGAAACCAGTACAGCTTGCACAGGCTGCTACAGAGGACGGACGGTTGATATGTATAGAGTGGGCTGCTGCAGAGGTTGGATTCAGGCTGCTATGGAGGAAGAGGATTTTGATCTACTGCTATGGAGGAGGAGGAACAGAGTTTGATTGGGTGCTATGGAGGTAGGGTGTGTGGTTCAGGACTGATCTGGCTGCTATGGTGTGTGTGTGTGTGTGTGTGTGTGTGTGTGTAATGCCCCTGTTGCTACATACTGGTGGCTACACAGAACACATGGTGATGGGTACAGAATACTCGGGCTTGAACCCTGTACCTTGGTTGCAAGTAGTAGGGGCCTGAATTCCATACCCACCACCATTTGTAAAAAAAATGTGCAGGTTTTTGAATCATATTTGTTCTGTTCCTCATAAAATCTGTAGTTTCTGTATGTTTGTTGTTCCTGGCAAAGACAGTAGTGCAGTGGTGCACTGGTAGCATTGTTGCCTGACAGCTACAGGTTCTCTTGTTTGATTCTTGGCTGGGGTGCTTACTGTGTGGAGTCTGTGTGTCTTCCCATATTACAAAGACATGTGTCTGGAGTGTTTCTCCCTGCTCTGCTGAAAATTGCCCCCCCCCCCCCCCCCCCCCGAGTCAGACTTTCCTGGTTAACAAATGTTAAATAAAAATAACAGGCATTTGAATTTTAGACTTCATATTCTTCAGAAAGTACATGACCTTTTATTCTAGCAATTTTCTAAGTTTATAAAATGGATATTTGAAATTTGTCCTTATTTTTGAGACTGTATTCCCACATTATTGGCTTCATCCAGGTTTTTTGTGCTAAGGTTAAGAGCTATGGTGAAAACTGAATTCAATGAATATGTTTGGAGGCTGTATTCCCCCATTACTGGCTTTGTCCATGTGTTTTTTGCTAGGAGACTGAGAGGTATGGTGAGAACTGAATACGTTTGGGGGCTGTATTCCCCCTTTATTGTTTTTGTTCAGGTGTTTTGTGCTAAGAGGTTGACAGCTATGGTGAGAACTGAATTCACTAAATGGTAGTCATTTAAGTTTCAGTCTTCCTTTTTTTCACAAAACAGCTGATTTGGCATAGTGGTATGTTGCTCTTACTGTTTTGCACAGGATTCCCCTGGGTTCAAGACTTGGCAGTGAAATGTATAGTGGTAACACAGCATTTTATTGTAGCAACTTTCAAACATCATACAAGCACTGTTTAAAACATGTCCCTGTTTTTTGGGCTTTTATCCCCCCACCCAATAAATTTTGTCTTTTTCCAGATTTCTTGTTCATAGGTAGATACTAGGCTATCTGCCCTAGGGCATTTATAAGCCTAGCCAGAGTGTATTTGGCTTCCGCCTCCCTATTAGATTAGCCTACTGTGCCTCTGTAAAGTAGGTCACAGAAGATACCCTTTTAAGATTAGTTTACTGTGCCTCTGTCTAGCAAGGACACAGAAGAGATCCCAGGGGTGAATTTGCGATTTCCCATCCACGCGTCCAGATTTCGCTTGAAGAGGGTCAGCGAGGGGCTATGTCTAACATGAATTGGGATTCTATTCCAGAGTGAGGGGAGCCTCTGGGAAATGAATCTGTCCCTCCAGCATGTCCTATTTATTTTTGTGCTGAAGTTTAGGTCCCTGGAGCGTGTAGCTCTAAGGGACTTGGATTTTTTGAGGTGGAGCATGTCCATTAATTCTGGGTTTGACATGGCTTTGTATGTCAGGCATAGATCACCTCTGAGTAGGCGGTAAGCAACTGAGTAGAGCTGGAGTTTCTTTAGTCGAGCTGCATAGGACATCTGTTTGTAGCCCATGATCCTCTTGGTGAGGTACTTTTGGGGTCTCTCCAGTTGTTGCAGGTGTAGGGTAAGGTACATCCCAAAGGGGGCATTGTATTCAATTATGGGCCTGATGAGTGATGAGTAGAGGGGCACAATGACCTCTCTTGATCTAGATGCGAACCCTATCGTGATAAGGTGGGCTATATAGAAGGTCTTTCTAACAACTTTGACCATGCGATTATCAAAGGAGAGATTACTATCTACGTTGGTCCCCAAATCTCTAATTACTTCTTCCGTACTTAATGGATTACCACCTATGTGGTAATTTGTGGGCACCTTATTTTTCCCAAAGGGGATGACTATGCACTTTTTAGCATTTAGCTTGAGGTCGTGGCTCTGGCACCAAGCATCCGTCTCTGTGAGGATGCTTGTGTCAGATGGAGATTCGATTATGTCCCCCAGTTTGAACTTTGTCAGCCATAATCCCCCCGTGCTAGCCTGAACCTCAGAGAAGTATATACCGAACAAGAGAGGTCCCAGAACTGAGCCCTGTGGGACGCCACTTGTAACTGGTTTGGATTCGGACATGGGACCTGCGATTCTGACCATGTGGGTTCTATCTCTGAGCCAGTTTGCAACCCATCTTGTGATATAGGGGTTGATATTTAAGCTGGTAAGCTTATTTATGATGCCTGAGTGGGGTATTGTGTCGAAGGCTTTTGCAAGGTCCAGGTAGGCTGTGTGGACTACCTTGCCCTCATCTATGGCTTTGGTAACTGTTTCAAAGAAATCAACTAGGTTTAAGAGGCAAGATCTGCCCTTAACAAAGCCGAATTGGGTAGGGTCCAGTGTCTGGAGGCTCCCAATGTCTTTGTTTATGAGTTCCATGATAATACGCTCCATAGCTTTACAGACCAGACTAGTCAGGCTTATAGTGCGATAGTTTCCGGGGTCCGTTGTGGCACCACCTTTGTGGCTCCAGTCGACCATGATTTTGTGAGGGGGGAAGGGCAGCAAACTCAGACAGCCCCAGCTGAACTATACCCCTCAACTGTCCAGATTTTTGCAGAATTAATATATTTTTGGTTTGTTCCTCATAAAATGTGTGGTTTTCTGGCAAATCATTTAGGAATGAAGCCACTAAATAATGACAGACATTGAGTTTCAGATGTTATAACCTTCAGGAAAATGCATGCTAAAAGCAAGACCTGTTATTCTATCAACTGTCTTAAGTTTATACAAGAGCAATTAATTTTTAGTACTGTGTTTATGTCCCCCCCCCCCCCAATATATTTATTTGGCCTTGTCCAGATTTCATGCATTAAGAGGTTGAGACGTACGTGCAAATAAATCGCTTTATAGAATCAGGAATATCCAAACCTCTCAACTGTCCCCTAATTTTGGCTCAAAATAATTCTCTCCCCCTAATAACCCCTCCGCAAAATGGCAATTTTGGAAGAAAACGTGGAGGGTTTACAATTATAAATAACTGTAATGATCAGAGTTATAGATTACTTTTATTTCAGAAATGCATGTAGATGCTCTTATTTTGTCAGCTGTTCAAGTTAACAGTACTAATATTAAAAAGGTGTCCCTTCTTTGACAGGTTCCCAGCTGTATTGTGTGGCAATGTTATATTTTTGCATCACATTTTTGGTCTGTTTTTCATAAAATTGTGGTTTTCTGCCAAATTAGTGGCAAATCATTAAAGATTGAAGTTAGAAAATAATGGCAGACATTTGAGTTTCAGATTTCATACCTTTCAGAAACGTCATACTAATGGAAGACCTACTACTATTCTATTATCTTTCTAAGTTTATAAGAGCAATATTTAAAAATTGTCCTTATTTTTGGGCCGGTGTCCCACTTATGTGCATGGCTTTGTACAGATTTCTTGCTCTGAGGTTGAGAGGTATGAGTGTCAGAGCCATCACCCCGAGACATTTCAAATTGTGACATACATGTTGCACCCCACTTCCCGTTGTAGTGACTCTGGATGTGCCCAAGCAAGGCAAGGAGCAGTTATGCAGTTTAAGTGTGCAGAGTATTCCCCCATCCAAGGAAGACACAAGTACGACAGTGGCTTTTCATCTAACCTTGATTTTGCAGAATGTTCTGGTTTTCGGTCATATTTTTATACTGTTGATTTATGCTTATTATTATTCAGAAAATGCATGCTGTTGCAGTGCCCTGTTGCTTAGTGTTTAAGTACCAATGCTTTAATGACCATCTGGTAAGCTTGTCTGAGATTGTAATATGCAAGTAACCTTTAATAAGCATATTGTTAAATAATTACAAACACTGAAAGCCTTTTTGTTGTTGCCATGCAGAGAATATTTACATAACTAGATAATGTACAAGCCTTGGGTATTAAATTGCATATGACAGTATTTGTAATAAAGGACAGGATTACAGTATTTTCAGAAGCTCATTACATCTGTTGGAGATTTTCAGTCATCTTTGCAGGCTTTACCCGTAAAGTAAACAAAATGCCAATTTATCATCTGTGGTCCATAACCTGTGCAGTAATCCTTTAAGCAATTTATCTTGAGCTTGTTTCTTGTTTTCTGTTCATTTTTGACTTTGATCATGTTTTCCCCATGAAACAAGTAGATAGTTGTTGTCAGGCAGCAGGTCTTTTTTGGATAAACATTTTTACAGGTCGGGGTATCACAGAGATCTCTACTTTCAGCATGTTACTTGGTACTTTTATAAAGCTGAATAGAAGTTATAATTAGAACTGCAGTGCAAGGAGAAGCTTGTTTTTTTATACTTGATTTTGACTAGTATTCCAGTAATGTATTTAAAAAGCAATTTATTTTTTCATGCCTCACAACCTTTTTGTTTCCATCTAGATATTAAGAAAGATGTCATGTAGCCAATGCACTGAAATATTTTTTTCTTCTACACTTCATTTTGTCTTGATTGGACTCTAGTAATGACAGTATGGCACCCAGGGCAGCATATTTAAAGTTCCAGTTGTTGTGTTTTTGAGCATAGCCCCACATCTTTCTAGTTGCCCACACCCCCTCCCATTGGCCACACCCATTCAGCTGTCTCCTGCAGCCCTCCTTTAATTTGAAGTCACCAGCCGTCACTGCCTACTAAGTGCATTATTACACTGAGCAGACTGATTAGATTATGTCCTTCTCTATTCAGCTGAATTTCTGAATTTGTTATTATATACAAGAATTTATATAGAACTGAATTTGTTATTATTTATAAGAATTTATATAGAACTGTAAAGTGCTGGAAGAAAGAAACTTAACAGTATCAAAAAAATCATTTACACTAACTCTAGCAACTATCCTTGAAAATATCCAATATTTCAGCTGTAATTTCTTTTAACTGCAACCGTTTCAAAAAAAAGAAAGACAACCTACTAAATTCCTGAACTTGCTCTTGCACTGACCCAACTTAAACTATGTCTCCCTCTGTTGTAACAAACCCCTCCTTCCTCTTACTCTTTTCCTCTCCACCGGTTGCCTAAAATTATTTTAATCCTGTGCCTGTTCCAAGAAATAGGCTGTAGTTCCTTTAAACTTCCTATTCACCTTCAATCCAGACCATTTTTTGATTGTTTTTTTATGGCCACAAGCATAATGACCGACTCTGTCTGCTCTGTTCACCCTCGCTTTGGTCAGGCTCTGTCCGCACCCCTACCCCAGTTCCCACCCAACCCTGCTATACCTAAACTTATTCCAAATAGCCACTTCCCTGAAGTAAAGCAATCCTATCACAGCTAAGATGCATCCAAATTTATACTGTTCAATTGCCCAATTAAACTGTATCTTGCTAACTGTCATATATCATACCCTACTTGTTTAACTACCTGCTACTTTACATCTTTTAGTGTAACATAACAAGTCATAACTAGAAAAAATAGTTTAAATCCCCCACATATCAAAACTCCGTTACAACTAACCCAAAACATTACTTTAACTTAGACATATCTGAAACAGTAGTAAGCAATATAATAACTTTATACCCATCAATCCTGCTATTTATATCTATTACAGCTCACATAACCTCTTACCATACAGAACTTAACACACAATCTATGTACATTACCTCCTTCCCAGACCCATTACACATACAAGTCTAATAACAATCTTAATTTAGAAACTCTAGACCTAACCATCCCAAACTTTAACGGCACCTAAATACTGTTTACTAAGCTAACAATAAATCCAAAGAAACATTTGAACATAGTGAGAGCCTATATCCCACCTGGAAACAATCTGACTACTCTAGAACACATCCTAAGCAGGACAGCAACATCCTCCATCAGGAAACAATTATAATGGATGACTGAAGTGGACTGGCTCTCCTGTAGCTCTCAAAATCCCACTGACCACATTAACCTACATGGTTACTCACAAACAATCCAAACCTGTACTAGGATCAAATAAATATTCAATCCTAGACTGGATCCTTACAAACAGGCCACATTTATCTCTATACTCTGGCTCTCTCCCAGACAGCCTCAATGACCATATTCCAACTTACATTCTCCTACATTGAATAAATCTACAAAAACTTACCATCTACCATCAAATCCGTGAGAAGAAAAAATTTATCCCCCAAGATTTCATAAAAAGAAGTTATGTACTTACCATAACGTTCCATGTTTGTAGTCCATCTCGGCTACATTCTTGCTGGATGGGGTTCGGAGCAGATATTCAGCTCCGACTCAGCCGATACTAAAGCTCAGCTTTTACTGGCTCGAGGCTAACCCCTATCCCATGATGCCTCAGTGCAATTCTCCAGATCTTGTTTGCAAGAAAGCAATAAGTACCTATTAGTTATGAAACTATCAATAACTGTGTACATACAGACAAAACATTGCGTAACATTATCTATGCCAGATGGCCAACAACTACAACCAGGTCAGACAGCATAAGTATAGTCCACCAGATCCTCCAGGAACCAAAAGGGGGTCGGAGGGAGGGACACAAGAATGTAGGCGAGATGGACTACAAACATGGAACGTTATGGTAAGTACATAACTTCTTTATGTTATGTAGTCCCATCTCACCCTAATTCTTGCTGGATGGGACAGCGTCCCTAGCACCTTTATCCCGGGTGGCTCAAGTGAACAGACTCTTCAGCACAGTGGACCCAAAGGAGGACCTGTCCCGGGAGGCCAAATCCAATTTGTAATGAGTGACAAAGGTATGTGGTCTTGCCCAAGTAGCTGCTGCACAAATAGTATCAATTGGGGGCCTAGATCTAAAGGCACATAAAGTTGAAATTGCTCTTGTACAGTGGCCTTTTACTTTTGTCAGGTAACTGCCAGCAGTCTGGTAAGCAAAGGAAATGCAATCTGAAAGCCATTTTGAAACCTTAAAAACAGACCAGCCTTTATTTTTGTCCGAAAAGGAAACAAATAATTGATCTAATTTTCTAAATTCTTTAGTCCTGTGTAGGTAAAAACCTGAAAATTCTGTGGACGTCTAATTGGTGCAGCCTGTATTCAGATTTATTAGAATGATTTGGAAAAAACACTGGCAGCTCAATAGTAGTGTTAAGATTATGTTCTGAACATTCCTTGGGAAGAAAGGAAGGGTTAGTCCTAAGGGAGACTCTATCCTTGTGGAAAACAATGTAACGAGATCGAATAGTAAGAGCTTGCGTTCTGAGACTCTCCTAGCAGAGATTATGGCTACTAAGAACAGTGTTTTCCAAGATAATAATTTCAGATCCGATGAAGAAGAGGGCTCGAAGGGTGAAGAAATTAAGGATGCGAGAACTTAAGTTTAGGTCCCAGGGTTCTGGTGGCTGTTTGATTGGAGGCCTGAGAAGGAGAACTCCCTTCAAAAAGTTTTTTCACAAACAGTGGGACATGATGGGATTTCCCATGAAGCCAAAATGATAATTAGAGATGGCAGCTAACTGAACTCTAACTATAGCGGCTGCAGCTCCGTCATGAAAGATGGACGCAAGGAAGGACAAAATAGATTCTATAGAAGCTGTATAGGGATCTAAGCCTTGGTTTACAGCACAAAAAGAGAACCTTTTCCATTTGCTGGAGTATAACTTCCTAGTGGAGGGCTTGTGGGAGGAAATGAGAATGTGTTTGACTGAAGGAGAGAGGGAAATGCACCTGGCTATTCATGGAACTGGAGCAGCCATGCTGTCAATTTTAGGGTGTGGATGGTCAGATGGAACTGCCCCAATTGATAAATCAGGAGGTCTGGAGATGGTTCCAGACTCCATGGTTCCTCCAATAGGTAGGGCCACAGGAAGGGAAACCAGACTTGACGATACCGGTAAGGAGCTATGAGGATCAGGGTACTCCTCAACTGTTTTGCTTTCTGTATTACCTTTGGAATGAGAGGAAAAGGTGGGAAGGCATAAAGGAGTCCCGGGGGCCAATCGTGGACTACAGCATCCATGGGTGACATCCCCAGATGGGGAATTAGGGCAAAGTAGCTGCTGCATTTGGTGTTCAGATGTGTGGCGAATAGGTCGCAGCAAGGCTGGCCCCATCTGTGAAAGAGCTCTTTCCCAACTTCAGCATTCAGGGACCACTCGTGAAGCATGAGGATTGTTCGACTGAGTTGGCAGCTATCACACTGGACTTCCCCAGGATGTGTGTTGCTACCAGTAAGCGTTGAGTGTTCATCACCCATTTCCAAACTCTTAAAGCTTCTCTGCAAAGTGGATAAGATTTGGTTCCCCCTTGCTTGTTTATGTACCACACGACAGACATGTCTGACTGAATCGCAATTGTCCCGGTGGGAATAGAACTGTGAAGTGCTTGCAATGCATATAGCACCGCTCTCATCTCCAGAACATTGATGTGCAAGTGGTTTTCATGGTTCTGCCAAGTACCTTGGACCGTCATTCCCAGATAATGCCCCCCCCCCACCTATCTGGGAGGCGTCCATGGTCAAAACTGCATTTTCTTGAGGGAGAACAAGTGGACGACCTAAGAGAAGTCGATCTGTATGCAACCACCATGTCAGATCCTTCTTGCAAGTGTTTGTAATGAGAATCTGATGAGACAGGGGAAGATCCTGCATTGACCATTGTGCAGACGGGCTAGAGGAACTAATAGAATGGAGGAAGTCATATTCCCTAGGACCTGAAGGACTACCCTGGCCTGAACTTTGTGACCGTTTAGCAAAGATCTGACTTGGTTGCATAATGAATCTACTCTTTCTGGTGTTAGTCTTGCTGACATGGTGGTTGGGTCGAATTCTGAGCCTAAGAATACAACATGCTGCAATGGAGATAAGGCTGATTTTTTTAGGTTGACTGTGATGCCTAAACTGGCGCACAAGGATAAAGTCTCATCTCTGGTTCTGATCAGTTGATGCTTGGTGGTAGCAATGAGGAGCCAGTCGTCTAGGTACAGAAATACCTGGAATACTTGACATCTCAGGTGAGCCGTTACCACTGCTATGAATTTGGTGAACACTCTGGGGGCTGTAGTGAGGCCAAAGGACAGTGTTCAAAACTGAAAATGACTGGCTCCCAGCCGAAAGCGTAAGGGTCTTCTGGAGCGCCTGTCCATTTTGGGTCTATATTAGATCAGCAAACACTTAAGCTAACGCTGATTGATCGACCTTATTTTAGCAAAAGTTAAAAATATCGAAGCAACAGAAACTCAAATTGTTTCATAGGGAAAGAATTCGGTTGTCCATTTCTGTTGCTTCTGTATTTTCAGTGCTGTGGTGGAAAGTTACGGGTCAGATTCAGGTAAGTGTGCAATTGTGTGGATGCGAGTGTTAGGGTGGGTTAGGTGAGTTAGGGTTAGGGCTCGGGTTAGGTATGTGTGCGATTGTGTGGACATGAGGGTTAGGGTGGATTTAGGGTTAGGGAGCGGGTGAGTGTGCGATAGTGATGGACCTTAGGGTTAAGGTTTGGGTTAAGTTAAGTGGATAGTTAGTGGCATGCACATAGTTTAGTGTAGGGTTAGGTGTCAGATTTTAGATGTATGTGTGTAGATTTCTGTTTGTTTGGTGTGCTTGTGTTGTGTGTTATGTGTTTTGGATCAGCGATTTTTTCCCCTAGGAAAAAAATCACTGATCTGACAGTTCGAGATTGTAAGCTTTTGCTTACATAAGGTCGATCAATCATCGTTCGCTGATCTAATATAGACCCTCCATTTTGATGTGGTGTTGTGTCCTGAAGATCTATTGACCACATCCAATCGTCTTTCCCAATAAAGGAAAATATCAACTGCAGAGTGATCATTCGGAACTTCGATTTCTTTACGGAATTGTTGAGTTTGCTGAGACCTAAAATTGATCTCCAGTCCTGTCTTTTTTGGAACTAAAAAGAATCCCAAGTTCCGGATCCTATTTGCTCTGTGGGGACTTATTGGATGTCTCTGTTTTGCAGCAACGAGATGACCTCTGATGTTGCACGGTCTAGATGAATGGGTGGCACATCTGGAAGACACCGGTTTACCAGGGGATCGGAAACAAAGGGAATCAGTAACCTCTGGATATTACGGTGACCTAGAATTGATCTCCAGCCCCCCCCCCGTCTTTTTTGGAACTAAAAAGAATCGTAAGTTCCGGATCCTATTTGCTCTGTGAGGACTTCTTGGACGACTCTTTTTTGCAGCAACAAGATGACCTCTGATGTTGCACTGTCTAGCTGAATGGGTGGCACATCTGGAAGAGACCGGTTTACCAGGGGATCGGAAACAAAGGAATCAGGTAACATCTGGATATTATGGTTTGTACTCAATGGTCTTGTGAAATGTTTTGCCAAACTCTTGAGTACAGCGATAGACGACCCAGACTGCCTCCAAAGACGGACAGTCGGGCAACCCCTCAGGGTCAATGGAAGGGACGGTCAGAGAAGGTTTCTCTATCTCCCTGGTGTTGCGGACCTCCTCTGCCGCAAGGATGGCGTCTTCCATTATATCCTCCCCCTCTGCCCCTAGGGGAGGGTTGACCTTGCGCCTGAGGGAAACCTTTTTGGGATTTACGGAACTTTTAGTTATGTACTTACCATAACTTTAGATGTTTGGGATCCATCTCGCCTACATTCAGTACTGATGGGCTCGGAGCCGATCCCTCGGCTCCGACTCGGCATGCTATGCTATAGAGCGAGGCCTCTCATTGGCTGAGCTATTTCTTATCCCAGGATGCACCACCACTAATCCCCCAGATCTTGTTTGTCCGCATTCATGCACACATACACGACTTGTTTATATAACATTGCCAGATGTTTCAAGATGAAACAGGATTCGGACTTTCTGATATCCTCTGATCTCCAAGGAAGGGGGAAGGAGGGTGGGTTATTGGGAATGTAGGCGAGATGGATCCCAAACATCTAAAGTTATGGTAAGTACATAACTAAAAGATGTTATGTGATCCTATCTCACCTACATTCAGTACTGATGGGACAGCGTCCCTAGCACCTAAATCCTGGGTGGCTCACTGGAAAACACTCCTGAGCACTGTGGAACCAAATGAAGCTCATCCTCTAGATGCCACATCCAATTTGTAGTGAGAAATGAAAGTGTGCGGGGAGGACCACGTAGCCGCAGCACAAATGTCACTAATGGCAAGCTTAGAATGGAATGCTATTGAAGTAGCCATAGCTCTTGTAGAATGAGCTTTGACAGAGGTAGTAAGCTCTATATTAAAGGAAGAATAAGCTTGAGTAATACAGTCCCTGATCCATTTGGCAATAGTGACCTTTGTGACGGCTTTGCCCAATTTATTGTCCGAAAAGGATACAAACAACTGATCTGTTTTCCTTGTTTGTTTGGTCCTGTCTAAATAAAAACGCAATTGCCTGTGGACGTCTAATGTGTGGAATATGTATTCCGCTTTGTTAGAATACTTCGGAAAGAAGACTGGAAGTTCTAATGACTGTTGTAGGCAGAAACTGGAACAAACCTTAGGGACAAATGATGGATTTGGCCTGAGAGATACTCTATCTTTGTGAAAAACCAAGTACGGAGGTTTTACAGACAAAGCTTGAAGCTCTGAAACCCTCCTGGCAGAAGTAATCACCACCAGAAAGGCAGTTTTCCACGATAGAAATTTTAAATCACATGTTGCTGCCGGTTCGAAGGGGGAGGAAGTTAAGGCGCGTAACACTACATCGAGATCCCATGGAGGAGCAGGATGAGAAATCGGAGGTCTTAAAAGCGCAGCACCTTTCAAAAAGGTCTTACACAATCTGTTGCTCATTAAAGATGGGTTTATAGATTCGTGAAAATTGGAAATAGCTGCCAATTGAACTTTGATGGTTGAGACTGAAGAGCCTTGGTTGAAAAGGGAAGTTAGAAATTTCAGTACTTCTGATACGGGAATAGTGATGGGATCCAGACCCCGGAGTTGAGCCCAAATAGCAAATCTTTTCCATTTGCTAGAATACAATTTTTTTGTAGCAGATTTGTGGGCAGAGGATAAAATGTGTACAACTTCCGGATCCAAGGTATGATTCCTGACTATAGTCGGAAAAGGAGGAGCCAAGCCGTCAATTTTAAGGTGTGTAGGGACTGGTGGAATAGTCCCGACTGATGAACCAATAGGTCTGGGATCTGATCCAGGAACCATGGATCTTCCAGTGCATATTTCCGAAGATAGGGGAACCATACCTGACGAGGCCAGTAAGGAGCAACTAAGATCATTTTGCTCCCCAAGAGAGACGCCTTTTGGATCACCCTGGGAAGGAGAGGAACTGGAGGAAAAGCATAAAGCAAGCCGGTGGGCCACGGACGGGCTAGTGCGTCCATAGGGCTCTTCGGAGCCGGGTCAGGGAGAAGAACTTTTGCACTGCATTCAGCGGAGTCGCGAAGAGGTCGCAACACGGAACTCCCCATTTGCTGAAAATCTGATTTGCAACTGTAATGTTCAGAGACCACTCGTGTGGAGAGAGGATAGTTCTGCTCAGTCTGTCGGCTATCACATTGGACTTGCCCGGGATATGAGTCGCCACTAGAAAGCGTTTGGTCGACACTGCCCATTCCCAAACTCTCATGGCCTCTCTGCAAAGGGGATAGGATCTGGTCCCTCCCTGTTTGTTCAGGTACCAGACCACTGACATGTTGTCGGAGTGAACGGCAATTACGCCCTGAGGGAGGTAATCGTGAAGGGCTTGAAGGGACAGAAGCACCGCCCTCATTTCTAGGATGTTGATATGAAGTAGGGTCTCTTCCGAATGCCATTTGCCTTGGACTGACCTGCCCAGGGAATGCCCCCCCCCACCCCATCTGGGAGGCGTCCGTGGTCAAAGTGGCCACAGGAGGAGGTGGAACAAAGGGTCGTCCCTGATCCAGATTGGAGGGCACCAGCCACCAGCGAAGGTCCCGTTTGCAGGTTTCCGTGATCCATATGAGGTGACTGAGAGGGAGTTCCTGAAAGGACCACTGAGTTGAAAGAAGCCACTGGAGAATTCTCATGTGCAATCTTGCTAGGGGAACTAGAAGAACCGTGGCGGACATGGATCCCAAAAGCTGCAAGATCATTCTGGCTGGGGCTTTGGATCTGGGAAGTAAGGCTCGAACTTGAGCCTGTATGGTTTGTATCCTGTCTGCAGGTAGATAGACCCGCATACGGTTTGAGTCTATCTCTACTCCGATGAATCTTATGCGTTGAGATGGCAGCAACACAGACTTTGGCCAATTGAAGGTGATTCCAAGGGAATTGCCCAGTGATATTGTGGTTTGTAGGCTCCGCAATAGTAGATGCTTGGAGGTGGCAGTTAGGAGCCAGTCGTCTAGATACGGAAACACCTGGAATCCTAGACTTCTCAGGTGAGCAGTCACGACCGCCAAACATTTGGTGAACACCCTGGGGGCTGTGGTGAGACCAAAGGGCAGCGCGCGGAACTGAAAATGACTGCCTCCTAGGCTGAAGCGCAGATGTCTCCTGGACGCTTGATGTACCATGATATGGTAATAAGCGTCCTTGAGATCTATGGAGCACATCCAAACACCTTTCTCCAACAGTGTGAGAATGGATTGTAGGGTGACCATTCGGAACTTGGACTTTTTGACTGAACGGTTTAGAATGCTGAGATCCAAAATGGGCCTCAAGTCCCCGGTCTTTTTTGGCACCAAAAAGAATCTTGAGTAAGTCCCTAATCCGATCTGGTCTGCGGGGACCGGTTGGATGACTTTTTGCAGCAGCTTTGAAACTTCTGAGGCTGCAGTTTCCCGTTGACTGGGTGGCGGGTCCGGGATTTTTTTGGACTGAGGTGGAGAGTGAGAAAAGGGGATGGCGTAACCTCCGGCGATAATTCAAAGCACCCATTGGTCCTGAGTGATACCTTCCCAGGCTTTTAGGTGCCTTGAAAAACGACCCCCGACTGGTTCCGGAGCTGCACAGTCGGGCAATCCCTCAGGGACTGAGAAAGGCTGAAGAGCCACGAAAGGACTTGCGGTCTCCAGTGTTGCGAGGGCCTCTGCCGCCTCTGGGACGGCGTCTTCCAGAAGAGTTTCCCCCTCCCCTGCCTCTAGAAGGGGGATCGTCCTGCTGTGAGGGGTAAGACTTCTGAGATCTACGGAACCACATTTTCCCTCCTCTTTTAGCCTTGGGGTAAGGCCGAAAGGGAGTGGAAAATCGTGCCCCTACGGCAGTCAAAGTCTTACCTTCTTGCTCGCAGCGGGTCAGTGTGTCCTTTACCTTGGGTCCAAACAAAGAGGACCCATCAAAGGGGGCGTCGGCAAAGGAAGACTTAAAGGCCTCTGCAAAATGAAACAGGCAGAGCCAGGCTTGTCTCCGTAGAGCAATGCCTGTACCCGCCGCTCTACTCGCCCCTTCGGCCGCATAGGAAATGAGCCTCATGGACGAGTTTGATATGGACGACAGCGTAGCCAGCTGAGAGCCAACCGTCTGGGCCAGCTGTTCAGGCAGGTTACCCAAGAGGGTATCTGAAAGTTCTTTAATCGGATCCCTCTGAAATCTGGTAAAGCGCGTGAGATAGTTCAGGGACCTCAAAGTAAAGGCCGCTGAACTTAGCGTGCGCTTGCCGTACCGATCCATGCTCCTAGACTCCTTATTAGGAGGATGGACAGACGTCGAAGCCTCTGCTACATCTTGCTGGGTAGCAGATGCCACCACCAAAGCATCTACAGCCACACCTTCCGTCAGAAACTCTTTTTCCGGGGGTGCTGACAGGAACTTATTAGGACGAGCAGGCACCGGTTCCACAGAGTCTGGGTGTTCCCACGCCCTTAGACAGATCAAATCCAGGAGCTCGAAGGGTGGAGACACCCAGGAGGCGGAGGGCTGAGCCCCAAAGGCCTTAAGGAACACCGACTCATCAGCAGAAGGGGGTTTGGATTGCCAGCCGCCTCGTTGTTTAAGGGCTTCGAGGATGTCTGCAAAGGAGACATCATCTGACGACTTAGGGGACCCCTCTGCATCATCGAGATCAGTGTCTGATGTAAGAGACTCGTCAGGGGAGTCAACGTGCTTCCTCTTGCACGATCTTTTCCTGGGGGGTTCCTCCGAAGAAGCTTCAGAGGGACCTCCAGGAGGGGGGGAACCCCCAGTGGGGGTAACCTCAGGCCCCAGGGCTCCGCTGTCTAAGGACAGGGGGACTGCCAAAGACCCATTCTCAGTATGCAGGGAAGGAGCTGGGGAGACTGTGGAGGTAGCCAAAGAAGATTTGGCTAACGCACTCCTCATGGCCCTGAAGGCGGGACCACCAGAATCCTGGGAAGGTCCCACCTCCGTGGCCACAACGGTAGACGGCACCCCCGCAGCCGACGCACCGAGAGGAAGGCTTGGGACCGAAAACATCAGTCCCGAAGCGTCCCCCCCAGGGCCAACAGAAGAAGTCCGCGTACCGAACTCCGACTCAAGAGCCGGAGTTGGAGTAAGGGTCGGGCCCGACCCGAAAACCTCCATCGGCTCCACCAGCACCGGCTCCAACGATGCCGAGGCTGTTGGAGGAACTATAATAGCAGGGTGGACCATCGGCTCCGAAGCCGAATGGGCTGGAGCCGAAACTAACTTTTGGAACACCGGAGACTGGAAAAGTCTTAGGAGCACCCTGTCGATGCCCGAATCAGACATCTTGGAGGATCTAGATGACACCGATCGGGTCCGAACCGACTTCTCCATCCGCTCCATAGGACTAGGGGACCGGCTCCGAATGGATTCGACCACTATCGGTTCCGAGGGAGACCTCAAAACAATTTCCCTCGGTGCCGAGGAGGACTTCGGCGCCGAAGGGGAAGAGTCTGAGCCGGCAACCCTCATCGGTTCCAAAATCAGTGGAGCCGATGAAGGTGACCCGCCTCTCGATGCCCCAGACCTCGGCTCCGAAACCAGAGGGGTCGAGACTGGAGGCATCGAGGCAGACCGTTCCGCCCTCGGCTCCGAAGTCCGTGGAGCCGATGGAGAAGCCTGCCTAGGTTTTTTGGCAGTCGGTTCCGACAGACTGGTCGGAGCCGACGCTTTTTTCTTTTTCGTAGGAGAGGAAGAGGAAGACAAGGCCTCCTCGAAGGAGGGCTTAATCAGTCCTTTTAATATTAATTTATTCTTCCTCTCCTGGAGGATTCTAGAAGAAAAGGCGTGACACACGCTACAGGACTCCTGTAGGTGCTTGGCGCCAAAACAATAAACGCACGAGGAGTGGTCATCCGTTATGGACATTTTGTAACCACACCTCGCGCACTTTTTAAACCCAGAGGGTCTATGTTCCTTAGACATGCTGACTAACACTAAGAAACAACATTTACCACAAAGAAAGTGAAAACTAAGTTTTTTTTTTTTTTTTTTTAAAAGACAAAACTCAATGTCAGAGAATAATCCACAAATTAGTAACACAATCACTGAAAATGAGGGTCAAGACCCTCTAACTTAAGCAGGTACTTGACCTCCTGGAAAAACAAACACGCTAGATAGGAATAGGGGAAGGCCCCTCTAACTTAAACGGGAAACCTTCCCTTAACAAAAAACACAATTTTTCTCAACAAAATTTTCCAAACACACTCATACAACAACAATAGCTGTTAAAACAGCTTTTGGGTTCAAAATAGCAAAATTTCTGACAGGAAACTTTGAATAAAACAGTACTTAGCCCAGCCAAGTTTGAGACCACGTCCTAGCTTGTAAGCGGCAAACGAGATCTGGGGGATTAGTGGTGGTGCATCCTGGGATAAGAAATAGCTCAGCCAAGGAGAGGCCTCGCTCTATAGCATAGCGTGCCGAGTCGGAGCCGAGGGATCGGCTCCGAGCCCATCAGTACTGAATGTAGGCAAGATAGGATCACATAACATCCACATTTTCCCTTCCATATGACCCTTGGGATAGGGTCTATAAGGAAGGGAGAAACGGACTCCGACAACAGATAAGGTTTTCCCTTCCTGCTCACACCTAGTCAAGGTCTCTTTCACCCGAGGTCCAAAAAGAGATGAACCATCAAAGGTTACGTGGTTAAGGAAGACTTGAAGGAGTCCGTGAATTTACAAAGATGCATCCAAGAATGTCCCCTCAGAGAGATTCCTGCTGTGGCTGCCCTACTTGCTCCATCCGCTGCACAGGAAATCAGCCTCATGGAGGAGTTAGCTATCGACGTAAGGGCGGAGAGCTCCGCAGAAACCTTATCCATGGATATCTCCCAACTCCTTCAGGAGATCCCTCTGAAGACGAGTGAAATGGGTAAGGTAGTTCTGCGATCTTAAGGTAAATGTCGCTGAAGAGAAGGTACGCTTTCCATACCTATCCATCGTCCTGGACTCCTTGTTAGGAGGATGGATGTTGGAAGATGTCTCTGACAACTCCTTCTTTGTGGCCGCTGCTACCACCATAGCATCAACAGGGAGCCCTTTGGAAAGAAAGGACTCATCTTCTGGTGCAGTCATAAATTTGTCTGGCCTCCTCGGGACAGGCTCCACTGTGTCTGGAGAGGTCCAGACTTTCAGCAATATGACCCCCAAGAGCTGGTCATAAGGCAGTGTCACCCAGGAGGTGGAAGGTCGGGAACCAAAGGCCTCAAGATACACCGATTCATCCTCAGTAGGGTTAGAGGTCTTCCAATCACCCCTCTGCCGAAGGATTTATCAGATGTCAGAAAAGGAGACATCCTCAGAGGGGAATCTAGGGGGCCCTTCTAATTCCTCCAAATCAGTGTCTGATGTGACAGACTCAGGTGAGTCAACATGCTTCCTCTTACAAAATCTCTTCCGAGGGAGCTCTCCAGTGGGATAATCTGAGGAGGTCTCGGAAGAGGGGGCATCTCCAATGGGGGCTGCTTGAGTCTCTGGTTCCCTATGCTGTGGGGGTGGCAGGGGAGAAGTGGTTGCTGCCAGCTGCTGGTGAGACATCAATTCCAAGGGTATGGCTTTTGCAGAGGATAAAGCCTTCTCTATTGCTTCGAAGGCACCCACCCCCCGCGCTCCGAAAAAGACCTCCGCTCTGAGGAGAATGATGGTTGGCTCCGAGCAAGGGGGAATGACTCAGAAGCAGATGTGGGAACCGAGCTGAGCCGAAGCGCAGAGAGGGAGTGTCAGTTCCGAAGAAAACCCAGGGTGACTATCCCCCTCAGAGTCGACTCGAGAGCGTCGGCTCCCAGATCCCTCGGCTCCTGACTGAGCCGATGAGGCTAAAGTTATCGGTTCTGAGGAAGCAGGAAGAATCCTCAGAACCGAAGGATCCAACATCGAGGAACCTGAAGTGATTGGCTCAGACAGCAAAGCAGTTGGAGGAGGAGCAGTGGATTGCAAAAGGGTTGGCTCAGAAGCCTTTGGGTCCGAAGGGGCCAATTATCTAGCTAGAGCTGGGTCAGAAAGCAACCTCTTCACCACCCACTCGATGTCCTCATCTGAGAGTGCCTTGGAAAAGTGGGTGGAGACAGAAGGAGATCTCCTCCTCTCCAAAATAGGAGATCTCAAGGGAGATGAGACAGGGTCAATCTCAAGTAACTGTCTCTGTACCAAAGGTTGCCTGGGCACCAAAGAGACCAACAGCACCGAGACAGAAGAAGCAGAATTAGAGCCAGAACTCCTTGGCTCCGTCGCTTTGGACTTTTTTGACGGTTCCGAAGCTGGAGCCAAAGATTTTTGTTTAGCAGTCTTAGGAGCTGTCTGCCCAAGTTCCAGCTGTTCCTGGAAGGAACTGGTCATGAGACCCCTATCAGTTTGTTTTTCCTCTCGTTCAAAACCCTGGTACTGAAGGCATGGCAAAAGGTACAGGGCTCTTGTGAGTGGACTTCACCTAAGCAGTACACACAGCTAGTGTGACTGCCTGTCAAAGACATTTTCTGTGAACATTTATCACATTTTTTAAACCTCGAAGGGCGCTTGTCCTTGTGCTCTCTGTCCTTATCCTTAGACATAAGAACAACTAATAAAGCTACCTAGAAAAGATAGACACCAACGCTACCTATACTAACAATACTATCTACAGAGGTAAAAATGCCAACAACAATAAAGATAGAAAAAGGAAAGATTCTACATTTTTTTTTTTTGGAAGAAACATGCAGGGAGGAAAGGCCATCTAACAAACAGGCAACTATGGCCCTCTAACTGAAATGGGCCATACAATCCTATGGGGGGGTAATAGGGGTCAAACACTCTGTACAATCACACAATAAAGCTACTAACTACAAGGAGTAAAAGATGAAGAAAGGTGGTGAAAAAACATTTAGTAAATAAATCTACTGGCTTTCGCGGCAAACGAGATCTGGGGAATTGCCATGAGGCACCATGGGATAGGGGGTTAGTCTTGAGCCAATAAAAGCTCTTGAGCTTTAGTATTGGCTGAGTTAGAGCCGAATACTGGCTACGAACCCCATCCAGCAAGAATTACGGCGAGATAGGACTACATAACATCTAATTTTAAAAAATGCAACTGGGCATCACTCAAAGATCACCCTTTAGATACTGCAGTTGAATACTTGAACTCAACCTCCAACATCCTAAACATCTTGGCCGCCTTGAGCAATAAGGATAAAATCTAATTATGCCCTCTGGCTAACCAAAGAAACAAGATCTCTGTTAAAAACTAGAGATAAGGTCTGGGAGAAATGGCTCCATGACAAAACTACAACAAACATATCTTGAATTACAAAATAAAGCTAAAAAAATATTAGATGGGACAAAATAAATTACTATAACAGTGTTCAACCAAAATAAATCAAAGAAACCCATATAAATTCTGGGCTGCCAGCAAAACAAATCCTGCTGCTAGGATAGTACTCCCCAACACACACCGATACTAAAGACATCACAGACTCGCAATTTAATAGATACTTCACTGAATCCATACTAGCCCTCAAAAACAATAATTGTTGTTCCCCTACCCAGACTCACATAGTGCCCACACTAGATCCCAATAACTTCTCTTTCCATCCTGTCCCAATAAACACCATAGTTAAATATCTCAAAAAGGCTTAAACCTACTACACTTGCTGCCGACTATCTACCCGCCGAATACCTAAAAATCAGTGCAGAGGCAATATCCTATCCAATATCCTTATTAATAAATCGATCCATCTCAGAACAAGTCCCTAAAATTTGGAAAGCATCACATATCATCCCACTACATAAAGGTGGAAACCCGACAGAATTGTCAAATTACTGGCCAACAGCTATACTATCACCAACATCTAAAATACTTGAGAGATGCATCCATTTGCAAATCTTAAACTATGTAATAACTAACAATCTAACACCCAGCATGATTTCCGTCCTAATCATAGCACTACAACCTCCCTTGCTAACTTTACTAACATTATTAACCACCACCACAATGATGGCAATTTAGTTTCCTCCATCTTTCTTGATCTGTCCAAAGATTTTGATACAGTCTCCCATTCTAATCTCTTGACTTTACCCTCAGAACTTAAACTTACCCATTGTGCACTTACTTGGTTCCAGCAATATCTAACTAGATGCCAGCAAGCTATAAAACAGCAACAAAATCTCTCTTGATTACTGCCTGTAACCTTGGGAGTACCACAGGGATTTATTCTGCACCTCTCCTTTTTTATTATCTCGACTAACAATCTTCACCTCACTTGCCTCCACAGTTCAATATGCAGAGGATTCCACCCTTTGTGCCATCCCAACACTACAAAAACTCCAAAAAAATCACCTTGCAGTCATTTAATACTGCGGAATCTTGGCTAAACAATGCACAACTTATACTTAACCCTACCAAAACAAAACTCATGCTCTTTTATCCAACTAGAGCAGACACCCACCCACCACTCACCATCTCATCATTAAACTAAACAATTGTTTCTCGGTTTTCCTAAACAAAATTACTTCGGAGTGGTCATTGACCATAACATAAAATTAAACATACATATATCACAGACCATAAAAAACTAGGAACCCTGTACAGAAATTGACACTTTCTAAATAAATTTTCAAAGTCTACTATAGCAAGAGCACATCTTATTTCTACACTACTATACCTCTCAAAAATTCTTACAAACATTAAGAATTTGACAGAGCAAAACTCTAAACTTGCTATAAAAAAACTGCAGTTTGCCACAGTAAGAAATTTCAGATCCCATCATTGTTTGGTTTTAAAACAACTATACTGGCTTGAACTAACAAATCTACTTGCATATAAATTAACTCACCTTCATCCATCAAATGCTAAAATCAGCCAGAAAACATACCAGTACTTCAAAATCTACTAATACACTACCCCAATAACAGGGTACTACTTTTCAGTAACAAATCCTTCCTAAATATATCCAAACCTAACAATGCAGCTGGAGTTTCCCTTTATTCCATATGCACAGCCAAAACTTGGAATTCCCTGCAATTAAATATCAGAACTGCCAACACTTCTCAAATCACACCTATCAGAATCATGGCCCTGCTCTTGCACAAACCCTGGTTAGGAAACATATCTTAAGGCAGCTAAAGTAACACAACCTGTTATTTTTGTATCAACAGTACACCCCTACTAAGCATATGTATACTTAACTTGATTGTCATCTACCTAAAATCACAGTATTGTTATTCTTTGTATCCTATCTAGACTATATGATTGTATCAGTGAAATGTATAACATGTATTTTCATTTTGTACTCTTAACTGAGATTTAATCAATATTTGTATCTTTACGTTGTGTATGTATTTTACAGTTATTTACAAATGTGCAACTTTTCTCCCCGGGCCTCCACTGAAAAAATACATTTTGTCCAGTCGGATTTTTGCAGTAAACAAAAGTAAAATAAATACAGTTAACAAAACAAACCGCTAAAAAAAAAATGGAAACTCTTTAGATTCCTTCTTAATGCAAAATACACAAATCAAAAGGAAACTTGATCAGTTGAAGAATCATAGAAAATTCTGATGGATCAACATGAAATACCTTTTTAAACTCAAACAATTCACCCGAATCCAAAATCCATCCATCCTCAACACCTTTTCCAATTTTTTTTGTTTTGCACACGGGGTTGGGGTATCACTTCAATAGTGATGATCATCTTGAGCCACGCAGTTATGTAACCTGAGCCCATATCATCCATACTACTTTTATTGTTTACTGTTTTTATTAAAATTATGTCACGCTAATCCAAAAGAATTCATAGGTTCATAGGTAGATACTAGGCCATTTGCCCTAGGGCCTATATAAGCCTAGCCAAAAAGGTACCCTGGCTTTCGCCACCCAAGAAAATTATTTTCCTGTGCCCCTGTTGAGCAGGGCCACAGAAGTGATCCCTGGGGTGAATTTCCTATTTCCCATCCAATCATCAAGATTTTTCTTGAAGAGTGCTAATGAGGAGCTCTGTTTGACATAGATAGGTAGTCTGTTCCAGAGTATGGGAAGTCTCCGAGACAGGAATCTATCCCTCTAGCATGTTCTGTTTATTGTGGTGACAAGGCTTGGGTCCCTACAGCGTTTAGCTCGGAGGGATTGGAATTTCTTTAAGTGGAGCATGTCCAACAGCTCTGAGTTTGACATAGCTTTGTATGTTAGGCAGAGATCGCCTCGGAGTAGGCGATATGCGATGGAGTAAAGCTGAGTTTTTTGAGACGTCTGCGTAGGGCATCTGTTTGAGGCCAGTAATCCTCTCTGTGAGGTATTTATGTGGCCTTTCCAGTTGTTGTAGATGTCTTGCGAGGTACATACCAAAAGGGGCGTTGTACTCTACAATGGGTCTAATGAGTGATGAGTAGAGGGGAACAATGACCTCTTTTTTTCTGGATGAGAAACCTTTTGTGATGAGGTGAGCCACATAGAAAGATTTCCTGACCACTGTGGCGATGTGATTATCAAAGGAGAGACTACTGTCCACCTGTGTCCCAAGGTCTCATCACACTTTTGGTGTTAAGTAGACAACCACTTATGTGGTATTTCATGGGTACAGAGTTTTTACCAAGGGGGATGACAATACACTTTTTGGCATTGAGCTTCAGGCCATGGCTTTGACATCAGGCATCTGTCTCAGTGAGGCCCTTTTGTAGCATGTCCACATCGTTAGGAGTTTCGATTATGGCTCCTAGTTTGCAGTCATCTGCAACCTTTGTTAGAGAAGTAGATACCAAACAGGAGAGGACCCTGGACTGAACCCTGGTGTACTCCACTTGTCAATGGTCTGAAGTCAGATTTGGAGTCTGCTACTTTCACAGTGTGGTTTCTGTCCGTAAGCCAGTTGGCAACCCATCTTGTGACATAGGGATTTATGCCTAGTTTAGTGAGCTTATCTATAATTCCAGAGTGGGGGATGGTGTCGAAAGCCTTGGCGAGATCTAGATAAGCTGTGTGAACCACCTTACCCTCATCTATGGCTTTGGTGACTGCTTCAAAGAAGTCTATCAAGTTTAGGAGACATGACCTGCCTCTTACAAATCTGAAGTGTGTAGGAGTCCAGAGTTTGGAGATTACCAATGTCTTTGTTTAGGAGTTCCATGATGATACGTTCCATGGCCTTGCAAACCAGGCTCGTCAGGCTAATGGGGCAGTAGTTCACAGGGTTCGTCGTGGCTCCTTCTTTGTGGAGTGGGATAACCGTCGCAGTGCACCATTCAATGGGCACAAAGCCTGAGGTGAGGTTATGATTGAACATGGTACTTAGGTAGGCTGACAGTTCATTCTGTAGTTCGTGTAGAATGCAGCCTGGGATATTGTCAGGTCCCATGGATGCTGTGTTCTTGGCTTTGGAGAGTGTGTTTTTTACCTGTGCAGCCATGACTACAGGAACTTTGCATTCTTCCGGTATAGAGATGGGCCCAATAGGGGATGAGAGGGGGGGGGGTAAAGTTAACACTGAACCTGCCAGGATGTTGGCAATATCAGTTGGTTCTGTATATTTGGTGCCATTGTGCTGTAACTCAGAGCAGATCCGAGTGTTGCCATTGAGATTCTTGACATAGCTATACAATGCTTTGTGGTTGTCTTTACAGTCAGTGGCAATTTTGTTTTCGTAACTAGCTTTGGAGGATTTTATGAAGGATCTCAGCTTCTTACTGAGGTTGACCAGGGGAGTTCCTCCAGTCATGGGATTTTACTCTTTTTTTGCAACAGTTTCTTTCTTCTGTTGTAGAGTTTGTTTATGGCAGAGGACCACCAGATTGGCTTCCTTTTTTTTTGGAGGACAGCATCTTGGTTCTGTTAGGGATAACATGACCCATGCACTCGTGTAAGTGCTTATAAAGTGCATCTGTGTAGGATTCAGCAGTCATACCTCTATTGTCAGTCTGCATGGGTGTCATGAAGTTTGCCACTTCTGTCTTAAGAAGTGTGAAGTTGGCTTTGGAGAAGTTTTTTTTTGTGGTTTCTTCAAATAAGCAAATTACATATAGTTACTTTAATATTTTCCTGCAACGTTCAGCTATGCAGCTTACTGCACACAGCAGCACAAGAACCAACTGTCTACCATTTATATAGTACATCAATCCATCCATCCACAAGCTCTTTTTCCCATTTTTGCACATGAGGTCAGGGTGTCACATCAACAGTGACAGTCATCTAGAACCAAGGTTTACACCACCGGGTTAGATTATAAATCTATTGATACTAATAAATATGTTGTATTAACTCTACTGTTTATACTCCACTAACATATCTATATATAGATGTATCTGAAATAACCTGAACAATTTAAACTCAACAGAAAAATATCTAAACTGAAAAACACTGACAAAACTGAAGTTAGGTGAGCGTTTATGCCCTTTCCCCACTGTTATGCAACCTCAGAGTTGGTATATATAATTTTCAGGGGGTGCAAGGGGGCTTGCCCCTCAAGAAAAACACTGAAAAATATGGTTCAATTTTGTCAGATTTTTAATGGCTTTCTATGTGGTTAAATTTTGTCACATTTTTCAATGAAAAGGGGACAGAGTCTTCTGGTAATCAGTTTAGTTTTTGTTTGGCTATTTTACTAAAGCAAAAAAGTGTTAAAAACTGTGACACAGTTTCAAATGGAGAGCAGAAGCAGCGACTACTAAAGATATTTGCCTGACAAACCTGTGTATGTAGGCTAAAAATGGAAATACACATTCAAAAACTGTCATGTATAACAGGCGTAACACCTATCACAATAGCTACTTTGCTCATATTATTACAGAACTGAAATGACCTTACAAAAATAGACAAAAAAAAAGAGTACTGAATTATATTAAGATGAGTACAGTGCAAATAGCAATGGTGCAGGAGACGCATTTGGATAGAAATGAGTAAGTGAATTTCAAAGGATTTCAGGGTGGACATTCAACAGCATATACGGGACAGAGGAAAAAGGGAATAATAACAGTAATAATAATAGTAATAACAACAATAATAGTAATAATAATAACTGCTATAGCAGCTTCAACAGTGACAGAAGAGGGACAAAATGTGAATAATGACAGATTTATAGTAATAAATGGTTACTGGATGGGGAAGAAGATTATGCTGGCATGCATTTCCATTCCACCAATAACTGCTATTATGGAGCTTAAGAGAATTTTGGGAGAAATATTTAAGCTTTCACCAGGGATCATTATTTATGAGTGGGGACTGGAACCTGACATGCAATAATAAGAATGTATCAGGGTGTAGAAGGAAGAATATCACAAAATGGGATACATTTCTGAAGAAATATAGGACAGTGTTTGCTATGCATGATGCAAATTCATCAGTATTAACTCGGACAGAATTTACAGTGTAATGAAATAAAAATGAGACACTGGCACTTTCCTACTTATTTGTTAAAGAAAGAAGAATTTAAAGAATGGGGGTAGAAATGATTTGAGAATTATTAGGGAAGTTAGTAATTTCTTCAGAAGGGATAATAGCTACTGAGTGGGATAAAATGAAGTACAAACATTGAAGAAATAAGACAAAGAAATATGGGGAAAATAATAGGGCTGACAAAGGTTTAAGTATAGCAGAACAAAGGGAGTCTCGCAAATCAAGAACAGCAGTAACTGCAAAGTGCTAAATGGAAAATAAAGAAATATATGGATAATGTGCATGAGTTTAGAAAGGCTGCTGTTAAGCAACAATTTTGAAAACAACAAGAAGAGATTTTTCAGAAATTGAAAATTTGTATGAAGCAACCAAGAAAAGGTACAAATATAAATATGGAAGACAATTATACCAAGGTTAGAGGAAGCTGTAGTTCAACAATTAAAAGCTAAAATGGGATGAGATGAGGTAAAATAGTGATGCATAATCAAACAGGGAAGTCTCCAAGAATAGATGATATTCCTACGGAAGTCAGGAAGTTATGAGGAGAAAAAACTTAATAAATGTCTGGAAGGTTTTGTTTAACAATATTTTAACAGGGTAGGCAGCATCTAAGAGGAAGGCCGTGCTGGCTATACTACCAAAATCCTTCAGGACAGAGCTTCATACAGATCCATTTAAATTTTAAGCCAGGATTATAAAGTGTTTATGCCTGTATTAGCCAAGTGAAAGTTGTCAAAAATGACACATACGCAACAGTGTGGCTTTGAGGAGGGGAAGCAAACATTTGGCAACATTAATAGAACAATGATGATACAAGGGAAGCAGAATGCAAGAAAAGGCTGCTACTGTTGGTAGGTCTTGATGCAAAGAAAGCTATCAGAGTAAATAAGAAGTTATGTACTCACCATAACGTTCCATCTGAGTAGGTATCTTCATTCGCCTGCAACCTTTGGGATACGGATCCGATCTCGGATCCGAGCCGGCAACTTCTACCACAGCACAGATCCGAGCTCCTAGCTCCTCCCTTTACCCATAATCCCCTGCCAACCCTGACTGACCTCAGATTAAGTTTGCCCGATACAACCATAGTTACTGTGCCCCAGAAGGGGCTTAACTAAGACAGATCCTATAGGTCAGGGGGAAGGAGAGGGGGATGGTTGCAGACAAAGATACCTACTCAGATGGAACGTTATGGTGAGTACATAACTTCTTAATCTGAAGTAGGAACTTCATTTGTCAGCAACCTTTGGGACAGAGTCCTCAGCTACCTGAATCCTGGGTGGCCTTTATGGAAGAATATTCCGGAGCACTGCAGAGCCAAAGGACACCCTACCTCTGGAGACAACATCCAGTTTGTAATGGCTGATAAAGGTATGAGATGAGGCCCAAGTGGCTGCGGAACAAATATCATCTAATGGAACCCTAGATTTAAAAGCCGCCGAAGTAGCGACGGCCCTAGTAGAATGAGCTCGGACTCCATGAGGTGCAGGCCTTCCCGAACTCTGATACGCCAAGAGGATACAACCAGCTATCCACCGTGACAGTGTAACCTTAGTGATTGACTTGCCTAAACTTGTTTTGGCAAAGGAGACAAACAACTGGTCAGATTGTCTATGACCAGCAGTTCGATGAACATAAAAACATAACTGTCTGTGCACATCCAAGGAATGCAGCTTGTACTCTCCTTTGTTCTGGTAATTGGGAAAGAACACGGGAAGATTAATAGATTGATTAATATTAGCTTCCGAAGATACCTTAGGCAGAAAGGACGGATTGATCCTGAGGTAAACTCTATCCTGATGGAAGGCTAAGTACGGCAGTTTAACACAGAGCCTGAAGCTCAGAGACCCTTTTAGCTGAAGTAATGGCCACCAAGAAGGCAGTCTTCCAAGAGAGGTATCTGAGATCAACCGTAGCTGCCGGCTTGAAAGGGGGGCTTGTCAAGGCCTGAAGAACCAAAGATAAATCCCATGGGGATATTACCTCCCTGACCGGGGGTCTGCGGAGGAAGGTACCCTTGAGGAAAGCTTTACAAAGCTTGGAAGTGATTAGAGGGCCCGATTCATGCCCTACATGATAATGTGAAATCGCTGCTAGTTGTACCTTGACTGTAGAGCAGCTAGCCCCTTGATGAAAAAGGGTAGTTAGAAAATCCAAGACCGACGTAAGAGGCGCCGTGAAAGGATCTAAGTGATGGTGCTCCGCCCAAATGGAGAAAAGTTTCCACTTACTTCGATAAACCCTTCTGGTGGAAGGTTTGTGTGCTGTTACTAGGATGGCTTTGACTGGTGAGGAGATTCCGGGAGTCCTTATCAGGAGTGGAACTGGAGCAACCAAGCAGTCAGCTTGAGGTTGACCAGGTTGGGGTTCGGAAGACCCAGAGGGTGAGTAATGAGATCCGGAAGGGGATCCAGAATCCAGGGTGGATGAATCAGATGAGACCACAGGTACGGGAACCACGTTTGACAAGGCCAGAATGGGGCAATGAGGATCATTTTGCTCCCCAGCCGATTGGCTTTCTGTAAAAGTTTTAGCATCATGGGCAATGGAGGGTAAGCGTAAAGGAGACCAGGAGGCCAAGCATGTACTAGAGAGTCTTCTCTGGGACTCCCCCTGGGGGGGGAATTAGAGCGAAGTAACTGTTGCATTTGGTATTTGAGGGAGAGGCAAAAAGATCGCAACAGGGTTGCCCCCATTGGGCAAATATTTGTTTCGCTACTAGAGGATTGAGAGACCATACGTACGGGGTCAGAATCGAATGACTGAGCCTGTCTGCTAGGATGCTGGACCGCCCCAGAATGTGCGTTGCAATAAGAAAACGGTTGGTGGATATCGCCCATTCCCACACTCTCATGGCCTTGCGACAAAAAGGATAAGACCTGGTCCCCCCCTGTTTGTTGATGTACCAGACAACTGACATGTTGTCCGTTTGTACTGCAATAGTCCCAATCGGAAGAAGACTGCGAAGTGCCTGCAACGTCAAAAGCACTGCCCTCATCTCTAGGACACTGATATGCAAGGAGGTCTCTGTCGTTCCACGTGCCTTGGACGGTTCTGCCTGAAAAATGCCCCCCCACCCCAGGCGAGAGGCGTCCGTGGTCACTGTGGTGACGGGGGAAGGCATCGAGAATTGTCGTCCCGTGCGGAGACTCTGGGACTGAAGCCACCACAGGAGCGACCCTCTGCAAGCCCTGCTTAGGGGAATAGGATGGGACAGGGGGTTTTGAGACAGGAACCATTGTACCTGGAGGGTCCACTGCAGGACCCTCGTATTTAGACGGGCTAGGGGCAGCAGAGAAATTGCTGCCGCCATGGACCCTAGAGCCCCCAGGATCAATTCCGCCGGTGGAGCAGGAAGTCGGAGAATGGCCTGAACATGTAATCTCAGGTTCTGAAACTGATCGGGAGTCAGAAAGGCAAGCATTAGTCTGGAATCCGATCTCGCCCCTATGAAATCTATTATCTGTGTAGGGACCAGAGAGGATTTGGCCATGTTGATAGTCAACCCTAGGCGTGGAGCAAGACTGAGGAAATAATCCCTGCCTGAACAGAGCAGATGCCTTGTTGGGGCGATGAGGAGCCAGTCGTCGAGGTATGGAAAGACCTGAATTCCCTGAAGCCTCAGGTGGGCCGCTATAACCGCCAAGACTTTGGTGAACACCCTGGGGGCTGAGGTGAGACCGAAGGGGAGGGCCCTGAACTGAAAGTGACTGGCTCCCAGCCGGAAGCGGAGGAACCTCCTGGAGCGTCTGTCCACCAGAATGTGGTAGTACGCATCCTTGAGGTCTATCTAGCACATCCAGTCGTTCCCCCGTAATAGGGGGAGAATAGATTGTAGCGTGACCATTCGGAACTTTTCTTTGGGTACTGCCAGATTCAGGAGAGAGAGGTCGAGAATGGACCTCAAGTCCCCCGTCTTTTTTGGCACCAGAAAGAACCTGGAGTAAAACCCCGATCCGAACTGATCTGGGGGGATGGGTTGGATGGCTCTTATTTGCAAAAGCTGCTGAATTTCTGTAGCAGCCGCCTCCCTCTGATTGGGTGGTACGTCGGGGAGGCTTCTGGTTTTGGGGGTTACAATAAAGGAAATTAGGTAGCCTCTGGATATGATGCGAAGCAGCCAACTATCTGTTGTTATGGACTCCCACATTGCTAGGTGCTTCGAAAGATGCCCCCCGACTGCCTCCAGAGTGGAGCAGCCAGGCAACCCCTCAGGGGTTCTGCATGGGCCTCTCAGAGAAAGGTTCTCGGGAAAAATTTCTGGGACCCCCTCTGCCTCTTGGGCGGCGTCCTCACTGTCCTCCTCTGCCACCAGAGGACTGGTTGTCCGGAGCAGACTGGGACTGATGCGATTTACGGAACCACATCTTCTTCTGACCCTTTTGGTTCTTGGAAAAGGACCTCTGGGGAGCAGAGAAGCGGACTCCGACGGCAGACAATGTCTTCCCGTCTTTCTCGCTCTGGACTAAAGTGTCGCGACCTGTTTTGCCAAACGGTGCAGAACCATCAAAGGGGGCATTCGCGAATGATGCCTTAAAGGGTTCCGAGAAGTCACAATGTCGGAGCCAGGCTTGGTGCCTCATTACCAGGCTGGCTCTGCCAGCTCTAGCGGCTCCTTCAGTGGCGTGTGACAACAGCCACATAGAGGTGTTGGAAACTGAACGTAGAGTAGACATTCGGGAGGAGTACAGCTGCTTGTCCCCTTCCGACATGGACTCTGGGGGGGATGCAGCGTATTCTTTTATTAGATCTCGCTGCATCTGGATGACGTGTGCCATACAGTTCAGCGCCCTCATGGAGAAGGTTGCTGAACTAAAGACCCGCTTCCCAAGGCGGTCCATCGCTCGAGACTCCTTACTCGGCGGGTGGACCGCAGAGCTCTCCTGAGCCAACTCTCTCTTGGTGGCCGCCGCCACCAAAATGGCATCCACGGGGGGACCTCTGCTCCAGTGGGTTCTTTCAGCAGGGGGACTCAGGATTCTATCCGGGCGCTTGGGGACTGGCTCTACAGTGTCTGGCTCCTTCCAAGCCCTGGTGGAAATAAGGTCCACCAGGGGGTCGGGGGGAGGGGACACCCAAGAGGTAGATGGCCCTGCTTCGAACGCCTCTAGGAATACGGACTCATCAGAGGAAGCCTTAGGGGCAGACCACCCTCCCCTAATCCTGAGCATTTCCATGATGTCTCCAAAGGAGACATCCTCGGGGGGGGGGGTGACCTTGGGGAGCCCTCCCCTTCATCTAAGTCCGTATCTTCCGTAAGGGACTCGGGGGAGTCCACGTGCCTCCTCTTACACTTAGCTTTGTGAGGGACCTCCTCGGGGGAGCTGTCCAAGGAAGACTCACCAGCAATGTCACGTTCCAAAGGAACACCCAGAGACGCTGACGCAGGCTGCCCCGAAGGCCGGGTGATGGGAGCTTGGACCAGCTGAGAGGGAGTGCAGGGGGGAGCCGAAGCCAGGACCGGAGGTCCGGATGCACTCAACAGTGCCCTCTCCACCACCGCAAAAGCCGAGGGGGAGCCACTCTCGATAGGATCCGAGAGTCGACTCCCACTCGGATCCGAAGCGGGGACTGGATCCAGGCCAAGACCCTCGGATCCGAAGGACCCATGTGCTCTGACCGGGATGGAGCCGAAGTCACACAGAGTCCCTCGGATCCAAAGCTCAACCCACGGCTCCGAGAGGTCGGATCAGACAAGCTTGAGGGACCAGTCGGAGCCAAAGTAACCAGTACTGTCTGCTCCGACCCACCCCCGGATCCAACGAGGCTCGGCTCTGAATGCTCCGAACCCGGAAAGCGGGTCGGAGAAGGAGCGATTGGAGCAAAAAATGGGGTCAAGCTCCACCCCCCGGAGGGGGGGGGGCAAGAGCACTCCCATCTGCAGCTAGGCCTGGATGAACCTCCTCATCATCCAGTCCATGTCTGCATCTGACATACTAAAGGTGGAACTCGACGAGGCCACCGAGGCAGACCTAGAGTGTCGCCTCGATGACCTCGATGGGGACCGGGTCCCCTCCTCCCCAGGTCCCGGTGAGAAACAAGGGGACCGGAGCCGAGGAGGAGGTGATCCAAAAGCTCTGGATAGAGAAGCCCATTTGGCGGGCGGGGCCGAGAAGGAGTCCTCGGCCCACCGCTTACGGTGCTTCTCCTTCCGTTTGGCTTTCCCAGCCTCCCTCTCCTCCGGATCCGAAGCGGGAGGTTGAGTCCCGACCGGAGGGAGGGAGACAGGGTAGCGGCCACAGAAGTACCGGAGGCCAGAGCCGAATCCGGGGGGGCAAAAGGCCTGCCAGGATCAGCTTCGACCTCTGGTCCTCAAGTGCCCTGGGGTTGAACGCTGCACAAATCGCGCATCCCGAAGAGAGGTGTTCAACCCCAAGGCACCTAACGCACCGGGTGTGGCCATCCGCCGGTGAAAGCTTATGGCCACACTCGGTGCATTTTGAAAAGATGGCTTTTGGGGCCTCTGACATGGTATACAGAAAAACACACTCACTAGGCCCCTACACACACCACAAACACACACTATGAACCAGCGAGGGCAGGGAGGAAAAATTAAACACAAAAGGATATAATATAGGGTACCTGAACACTCGTACACACTCACACAAGAAAAAGGAAGAAAAAAAGCAAAGTTTTTCTCACAAAGTTTACTCTACTATCAGGAGCTCGAAATCCAGCTTGTAGCTCGAAGCACGGCAAATTAGATCTGAGGTCAGTCAGGGTTGGCAGGGCATTATGGGTAAAGGGAGGAGCTAGGAGCTCGGATCTATGCTGTGGTAGAAGTTGCCGGCTCGGATCCGAGATCGGATCCGTATCCCAAAGGTTGCTGACAAATGAAGTTCCTACTTCAGATCTGGGATTTCATAAGTAGGGCAACAGGAAAAACTACATTCTCTAACAGAATAACAGTGTTGATTTTAGGAGAACATATGAAGTTGGAGGCAAGAATTAAGGTGGGAGGGTTCCACTCTGACAAGATGTGTTTGAAAATATGAACCAGTGTTTTATGATTGTATAAACATAAAACATATTGGGATAATGTCAATTCTCTTTTACAGTCTGTTTTTAATCATATATGCTGACCAAATCCCTTATTTAATTTAATACACCTGTTCCCATTTGCGTCACGAAAATGAAATACCCTTTTATGGAGTATCTTAACATTAGCAAGAAAAGTCATCACCAAGAACTGGAAGTATAAGACTACTCCTGTGAAGGAATTTGTACACTTGGCAACTGACGTTTGTCATCTTGAACTGATCACGGCCAGGACAAGAACATCTATAATCACCTCTTCGTATAATATATGGTTGAAATTCAAAGAACTGCTAGATAAACAGACTTCAATAACTAATGCTAAGAGCCAACAGGGCATAAAACCACAACTCAAAATGTATAAAAGCCTTTGTATCAATCCAAAACGACACACTACAATTAACAACTACTACTACACATAGAATACTGGGCACTTTTCTTCTTTTTAATTTAAGAACTTCATCAGAAACTTCATCAGAAAGACTTCAGTAATTAAATAATAACCACTCATCCCATTTCTTTTCATGTTTAAAAAGCTTTGTCTACAGTAGACACCAATGTAAATAGCTATTTCAGTTATTATTCTTTCACAATATCTGTTTTATAATATTTATAGTAAATGTTTTGTTGTTAAAATTTTCAACAAAAACAATTTAGAAAAAAAAGAAAACATGAACCAGTCAGGGGTTCACTCTCCCCTTTGTTATTTGCTTTATATTTATTGCTATTTACAAAGAAATAAGAGACTTAACATTTCAAAATATAATCGCCATGGTAATTAGCAAACATTGGCTTTCTAGCAGATATTATTATTTTGTACTAGCTAAATTCAGAAATTTACATTTCAGTGTTGTGTAGCTTTTTGAAGTTTTTTTAAGTCTTTCCCGTATATGAAATTAATGAAAATAAAATAAAGGCTATAGTTATGTAACCACACATGAAATGGTTCAATTATAACCATATTTTTGGGCACATAAGATGCATTTAGGTATATGGCTTACAACGATTACATTATGGCAGCTAAGGATTTTGGGACCAGACCACTGCGGTGGTGGTGCTGCGGTAGCGTTGTCGCCTCACAGTTAGACGTTGCCCGTTCGATTCTCACTTAAAGCGTCTACTGTGTGACGACATGCGTGAATGGGCGTTCCTTCGTTGAAGGTTGTGCGTTAGGCCCGGCAAGCCAGCATGTAAAACTCTACTGCCAATCATTAGCGGACCGGAGTTCCGCTGTGGCGACCCCTAACCGGGAAAAGCCGAAAGACACACACACACTAAACAAAAATAAAAAAATCATGAGACTGGAAGCTCTTAATTATGGATAATGATATAAAAGCAGTGAAAATGTTTCTAGGCTCTTTAGTTTTTTATGCCGGTCAGGTGTATTTTAATCAACCAGAGGAGAAGTTGCAAACCATAACTAATAAAGAAATGAAGGAATTTATTTAGGCGGGGAAGAAAGCAATAGTTAAGTGGAATATGTTAATTCTCAACAAAGAATAATGTAGCTTATGATTACCTAATTTGGGGGATGCTTTTGAGCTACACAGTTAAAGCTCATATGCATACCAAAAGCAGAGGGTCATAAACCAAAGTAGAAAAGGATGGGGAGGGAGTTGAGACATAAGTAGAGAGTAGGATTTTGGATGCAAGTCCTTAAGAAAAGTAACAACAACCATACAGAACATTATAGTCATACAGTGGCAGAAAGTTTTCTAAGAATTAGGCTAACATGGAAATGGAGAAAGGAGATTTTACCAATAGGGTGACTACATAGAAAATAGGAAAGAGGAGGCAGGACTCTACTCAAGAAAATTAATAAAGAAAGCAAGACATTTTGATTAAATAACTAGATAAGGAAAGGTCAACAGTGAGGGATCAGGCCAAGATGATGTTTCGATTGCAAGTTAAAGACGGTCTTCCCTTCCAAGGACTGATACAGTACAGGCAAACAGTTGAGTCCAGAACAGAAGCTGCTGTTTAAAAGATGAATAATTAGTGGGGGCATACGAAACACTGCATGATAATTATAAAAATCAATTGAAAAGACTGGAATGACAGAATGTAAAGGTAATACACAAAAATGGGAGGATACATGTATGGCTCCCAAGTATGCAACAAAGTCCAGAAAGCTTAGGATGTTTGATTGGAAGTGTTTGCATATATATCTTCATATACCAAGCAGAACTCAGAGAAATTTTTCCTCAGGTAGATCACAAATATCAGAGGTACGATGGGAAAAACAGGGGTGATTTGAAACACATTTTTTATAAATGTGACAATTTGGTAAGATTTTAAAAATTACCTACAGAGTATTTTGTTAAAAATGTTGGAGGAGCAAATTATTGTATCCTAGGAAATTTTGAGCTGGACACAGGATCTGAATTTTCCAGATATAGCAAGGCCTTACTAAGTTCAGTGCTACTGGCTACTGAAAAAGCAGTTATTATAAATTGGAAAACAAAGTCTAAGCCAGCTGTAACTGAAATACCGAATATTGCAAATAAAATAAAATAATAAAATGGAAGCGAGATCTTTAGTTAAGGGAAGGAGCAGATTACATAGAAATAAACAATTTATGGGAGCAATACATGCAGAATAATGTTCAGGAGGAGGAGTGATGTTTAAGGGAAAGGAGGAAATTAACAAATTTATGCAACGTGGGAGTGCATGATTGTTAAAAAAGAAAACATAACATACACTATATCAACATACTGAAAAATGTCACTGTGATTTGTTTCCTTTTCTATTAATGTATGTGTATCAATGCCATTGTTTAAATTTTGAGAATTTAATGAAAGTATTAAAAATGAAGTAGCTACCGGCACTGTATAAATAACATAATTGTTCAAAACTGTAAAGAGCACAGAGACCATGGACCTAAACTACTACATGCCATAGGCACTGTGTGCTTCAGTATGGGGTACTGGGGGGGGGGGGGTCTTATTTAAAAGAAATGTGCAGTATAAACATAAGGGATCTATTAGTTCTCAACTTTCCTCACACTTTTTGTTTCTGTAAAGTAGCTCTCAGTTTCCAAAAAAATAAATAAATAAAAACATTAACTGCTCTGACCCAAATCAAAATACTCATACTATGAAAAGCAAAAACCATGGACATAAACAACTTATTGTACTAGACAAAGTAGCACTACTGACTACAGTCCAGCATGTTCTTCTGATCATTTTGACAACCCCAAACCCAACATGATGATGAAATCAATGCATGCTTTTGAAAATAGCTTAATCCTACCTAAAGCAGCAATTCTAGAAGTGTCACAGGCCACATTTTCTTCTACTTTTCGTTTGGGAGATGATGGCTCTACACATGGTGAAGAGTCAGGCAAGTCCTTTTTCTGTGGAGAACCTTTTTTTCTTAGATTCGGTTTATCCTTTTTCACTAATTCAGCTGTATGGCAAGACAAAAATCACAGAAAGAAAAGGGTTGTTTAGGCAGGAACATCTCAAGGTCTGCAAAGAATATACCAAAGAATTGGTTAATTTAAGTGGTTCACACCACACCACATTCATCCTTCTTAGATGGATCTACTACTTCTACAGTGTTTAATCTTTCAGAGAAAACTCTTTCATCTGACCACATCAAAGTTCTTAAAAAAGGGTTTTCGTTTGCACCTGCTCAAAGAGCCAAATTACCTGACTTACTTTTGGATTTAAGACTTTATGCGAGAAAGATGAACCTACATGTTTTATTTAACAATGACACAGATGATATTGTTGATAATAATGATGATGTTTGTCAGTCTCAAACCAGTAACACACCTTCACAAATTACACATACACCTTCTTTCACTCCTCAAAATGATGTTACAAATGCTCATTCCCTCTTTAGTATCAACACATCTTTTTTAAAAAAGAAAAGTTTGTTTAACCCCCCTCTTCATAACACCATATCCTCTTTTATTCAGGTTTGTGAGCAAGATCTTAGAGACCTCTTGAATACCCCATGCAATGTTAAATGGTTTAATTTGTCTAAAAATGAAAAATCTGCTTTACTAGATTTGACTAATGACCACAACCTAAGAATTATGAAAGCCGATAAAGGCACTGGCATAGTCTTAATGCAACAGGATAAATACATTTCTATCATTGAACAAACTTTAAGTGATGACGACTTTTATGAGGAGGTTACTTTGGACACTGTTTACACTCACTTTGATCACATAGACAATGCACTCAAAACTCTTCTTAAGGATCACTTCATCTCTCACGAAGATTTTTATTTTATGAACACACCTTCTCCCAACTTGGGTAAACTTTTTGGAATCCCAAAAGTACACAAAAACCCTACCAATCCACCCTTTAGACTTATTGTTTCTAATTACAAGACAAAAACAGAGAAAATTGCTCAGTTTGTGGATTTCATTTTAAACCCCATTGCTCAAGCCACTCCCTTTTACATAAAGGACTCTTGGGACTTTCTAAACAAGCTTCACAATTCCACTTCCAATTTTAAAGGTAACAATTTCGTGCTAGTCACATTAGACATAGTGGCGCTATACACTACCATCCCTCATGAGGAAGGACTCAATTTTGTTAAACACTTTTTACACAAATTTGCTAAATTTCCTAAAAACAAAATTGATTCCTTATACACATTAATGAGCTTGGTTTTAGACAACAATTTCTTTCATTTTAACAAACATATTTATAAGCAAGTAAGGGGTGTTGCCATGGGTACGAAAATGGCACCTGCTTTCGCAAACATTGTATTGAGCAAATGGGAACTAGACACATTAATATATTTACCTGGGTTTGAACTGACTGAGCACTACTGTAGATTTATTGATGATATTTTTTTTGTTTGGAAAGGCACAGAGAAACAGTTGCAGTTATTTGTTGATTCCTTGTCTACTAGCATTGGTTTTCTTAAATTTGTTGTGGCTGGTAAAGGCCCATCTGTCTCATTCTTGGACACTACTTTAACCTTGGACAAATCCACTGGAAACCTTTCCTCTAATATTTTCAGAAAAGAAACTTACCGAAACAACTATCTTGATTTTGGAAGCCAGCATCCATTTTTTATGAAGAGGAATGTCATCAAGGGACAGTTTGTCAGACTATCTAGGCTGATTAGTAATGATGACACCTTCCACCAC